>NW_006201094.1:905827-939487 GCF_000334495.1 Tupaia belangeri chinensis
CCCCAGGGAGGATGGCCATGTCATGATCCCTTCTCCTCCATTCTCTGCTCGGGATCTTGGGCACGCACGCACACACGCCCAGCATGAGTTTAAGCCACCAGGTCCAGGACTCAAACCGTAGTCAGCTACATGAGAGTCCAGCGACTATTATGCCATTATGCCAAATGCTGGTCCCCAAAGTCCAACAAGTTTGACCAAAATATACAGTTGTGTCCCAATAACCACAACTAAGACAAAAGAGTTCCATCACTCCCCAAAGCTTTTTTAAACCTCCTGGGAGGCAATCCCCTTCTCCCAGGAAATCTCTTTTCTGATTCTTCCCTATAGTTTTGCTATTGGGTCATTGGCAACATCATGGCGCACAATTGCACAGAAAAACACATCACGATGTTTCCGACGACCCACTATTTCCTGACTGACACGTAAATCCAACAGGACGCCTTTTACAGCTGGCTTCTTTCACTTCGTATGATGCTTGTAAGAGCCACTCATTTTGTTGATTGATTTATTTATTTTTGCTGAGCAGTATTTCACTGCATGGGTGTGACACAATTTATTTACCCAGCCACCGTTTTCTAGTTTGTTGCTTGTATGACAGAAACAGTCGTAAATGCATGAACTCCATGCCAAGAGTCCTCCCCACTTTGCCACGCTCCCAGCAACCAATGACCAGGGTATGGAAACAGCTCCCCGTGTTCTACTGCAGAAGCCTCGCCCTGTGCTTGTTTCATAAGGTCCGAGGGTTCTTTCTCACCACATTATCATGTCGGCTGATCCATTTCCTGTTTATCTGGAGTGTGTATATGTATGTGTGTAAGTAAACACAGAGGGAAAAAGAGAGATGATCCGAACAGAGATAGCTCTTCCTCGCGGAGCTCACAGTTCCTCGTGACTGACGTGTAGGCATGCGTAGGACAGAAGTCTTCCCACGAGCAAGCAGAAAGAAGAGTTGCAGGGCCAGCATTCTACAATTCTACAACCTAGCTAAGCAGCTAGAGTGGCCGCAGTAGGAATGGAACTGTTTCTGCTATAATTTCCTTTTATTTTTAATGTGGTGGGTTTTGGGGGCTTTTTTTTTTGGAAAGTTTTTGCCAAACGGTATGTGCACTCTCCGGAGAGAGACTGAGAGAGACAGTGAGAAATCAGCCCTCAGAGGTTTACCATGCCACAATCTCTTCACCTCCATTCTCTTCCTGGGATTTCGGGCATGCATGTACACATGCGCAGCATGATTTTCAAGCCTCCAGTCTGGGACTCGAACTGTGGTCAGCCATGAGGAATTCTGCACTTTAACCACTATGTTACCTGCTAGTCCCAGTGCAGTATTTGCTGTATATGCATGTGTGGGGGTCGTTTTTTTCATTTTTCATTTGAGAGACCTTTGCTATAGGGCATGTGCACTTGCTGGAGAGACAGAGAGACAGAAAGTGAGACATCACCCTCCATGAAGGATGACCACACCACAGTCCCTTCTTCACTCTTCTCTCAGGATTTTGGGCACACACGCACATATGCTTAGTGTGAGTTTTAAGCCACCAGGTCTGGGACTTGAACCATGGTCAACTACATGGGAGTCCAGCAACGTAACCATTACACTATCTGCCGGTCCTGTAGTGGTTCTTTTTAAAAAGACAGTCATCTCACTGCACTGTGATCTTCCTGTCTCAGACTCCTGAGCAGCTGGGACTGAAGGTGTGTATGACCACCTCGACTTTTAGGGCAGGAGAGAAACTGAATCCAGGCTTCCCATGTGACCTCTGTCTACTAAATAGCAGTGTCCTGCATATGCCTCCATGGCTACAGCTATATAATTTTCACTTTATTCAGGGAAATATATTCTGGGTCTAAAACTTCTCTGACTATTAATGCTTCAAAGGTGTTTGTGCATGCACGTGCGAGTATGTGTGTGTGTGTGTTGTGTTTAAGAAAAGAGAGGCAAGAAAGAAGTACAGGGCGTGCAGAGACGGGCAAGTGAGCTCTGAATAATGTATTGACACACTTCATGTTAAGCACTGTTTGGGTTCCATCCCACTCCTCGCCTCCTGCAAGCTAATTACTTCACCATTTTGAGCACCCAGCTGTTGCTGTCTGAAACCCGACCTTCACTGGCAAGGGGCTCACAGCTGCAGGAGGCTGCCTGCCTAATAATGCATGCACTCATACCTCCCGCTTCTTGCTAACCAGCTTCGTGAAGCGACTTCTCTGTTTCCCTAGCTCCTTCTGCCAAGACCATTTGTCTCTCTCTGTCAAACAAAAGGAAGAGACAAGTACACCTTAAGAAGGAGAAAGGAGCTGTGTGGCAGCGCTGGAGACAGCATGATTGGAGGCCCGCCGGCCTGCCCGCCTATGTTCATTCTGCTACTCAAGTATCGTTCGCAGGCCAGGAGCAAGGACGTCAGCTGGAAGCTTGTTAGAATGCAGAATCTCGGCTGAATCAGAATCTGTGTTTGGTTAGGAGACCCAGAGGATTTGTGGGCATCATTAAAGTTGCAAAAGTGCTAGAACGGGGCATAAATCACCAAGAGTTTTCATTCATTCAATTTAAAAATTAGCCTAGGGGTATGAAATAGCCAAGGTGATTAGAATAAAGCTGTCGGAAAGGCAGTGTGGTGTGAAGTAAACAGCCAGCCCCCCATGATACTGACCCCCTGCTGGCCGAGCCCTGCGTAACCCCCGGGGCCCTGAAGCAGGGTTGGTCTGTACAAACTGAATGTACAGAAGTGATGAACGAGAGCTCTGCAGCTTTGTCCTTGCCTGGGTCCCTCAGGTTACTTGCTCTGGTGGAAGTCGGCCACTGAGCTACAGAACCTTCAGGAACCTTGGAGAGGCCCACATGGGGATGAGCTGAGCCACCCACCGACACACCAGCACAAACTGGCCAGCATTGTGAGTAAGCTGGCTTGTAAGTGGAACCCCCAGCCCTAGTCGAGCTTTCAAATGAGTATCCCTCTGCAATCTTGTGAACCACCCAGCTAAGCCACTCCCAAATGCCTGACCCCAAGGAGCTGCGAGATAACGAACGTTTAATACTACTCTGTGGGGACCAGCAGGTGGCATGGTGGTTAAGGCACTGGACAGTTCCACATGGCCGACCGTGGTTCAATTCCTGAACCTGGTGGCTGGCTTTCTCACTTCCTCTCTTTCTGTGTGTCTCTCTCTGGTCACATGAAAATAAATGAATGAATAAATAAAATTAAATAAATGATTCTTTGGGGGTAATTGGTTATTTAACCATGGATAACTAGTAAAGGACAGGGAGCTGAATGTGACATCAGGTTCCCTCAACTAGCAGGGATTTTTCACGGTCACATCACCTGCTCAGATGATTAATCTATAATAGAATCGTTGATACCTGTGAATATAGAAAATGCCATCATCTTTTTAAAAAAAATTTTATTTATTTATATTTGACCAGAGAGGGACAGAGCGAGCAAGAGAGAGAGAGAGCAAGCTGCCTAGTCTGAGACTCAAACCGCGGTCGGCCACGTGGGAGTCCAGCACCCTTAACCATCATGCCACCTGTTGGCCCTAAGAAATAACCTCATATTATGTATCACTAAATCAGGAAAAAAGCATGCCATTCAGACACCATCAATTCTAAGATGTATACTAATGTGAGACATGTAAATCTGTGCAAAAAAGTGCATCTGAAAATCCAGTAAAGGTGATTACTGCACTCGCTCTGCCCACCACGCAGCGATGTAAGGGTCAATGGAGTGACAGATGAGAAGGCACCTGCAAGGAGCTGATCGCTGCGTCCCGAAGCACCACAGCTTGAGAAAAAGAAATGACATGACGGCTGTCCAGGCCAGCTAATTAACCTGGCTCTGCTGGTTTCATCATCTCACTTGTAATGCTATTGCCTCAGGCTCCTATCATAATTTATCCTGAAAATGACGCTACAGGGTCCAGCTGAGAGGGGAAAAACAGTCAGGAACACCAACTATGGCAGTGTCTCCTAAATGTGCTGGAGCTTAAGAAGTCACTTGGTGCATCTGTGAAATACACACCTAGGTCCCATGTCTGGAGACTCTGATTCAGTAACTCTGGGGCAAGCACTGGAACCTGTATTTTTAATAAGGATCCCAGGCAGTTCTTAGGAACATACAAGTTTTAAAACACTGCTCTAAACAAGATGGATGCATCCATTTATTGATGTTTTTCCTTGCATCAAATCATAATAGAAAACTATAAACCTGAATTGCTGTAGCCATCCCCATATAAAAATGCCTTCATCTAAGTGTAAGAGTTAAGAAAGTCAACACAAAAACCCTGTCATGCCAAGGAAAGTTTGTCATCTGCTGGAAAACTTACTGAAGTTATGGTAAATTATACTATTTAAGGTTTCCAGTATTGAAATTTGCATAATAAGCATATTAAGGACTATATCTCTTACCAGGCTGGTCTGTTCCCTTTTTATTAGCCAATACAAGTTGCTAGGCAACCATATTTTCCCTTTTTTTTTTGCTTACACTGCCAGGAATCTTTCATCTAAAACACATACCCTCAAACAATAACAAAATTAACAATAGCTACCTACCTAGGTTAAATAAAATGCATTTGCCATTACACAAATCTTCTTGTGAGGTTTTGACTTTTAAAGGCCGTGTGGTAGTCAAATCTTTTTTTTTTTTAAATAAGGTCTTCCTTTTGGAAGTAAACAGGGGACAAAAATCTTTAATAATAAACCAGTAATGGTCACTTGGGGTTGGTGTGTTCTGATTATATTTACACTAAATAAGTACAACTCAATTTCTTTTTTTTTTTTTTAAAGACTTTTTTTTGTTATAGGGTGCAAACGCTCACCAGAGACACAGAGAGAAAAAGTGAGAAATCACCCCTCAGGAGGGATGGCCACCGTGCAACCCCTTCTCCTCCATTCTCCTCCTGGGATTATTAGCATGCATACATGCATGCACAAGTTCCCTGCATGAGTTTTAAGCCACGAATCCAGGACTGGAACCACAGTCGGCCATGTGGGAATCTAGCATCCCAATCACTGTGCCACCTGCTGGCCCTACCACCCAATTTCTAACAAGTCTGCCTCAAGTTGCTTGGGACCACCCCATTTCTAACAAGTCTGCCTCAAGTTGCTTGGGTTGTTTCCCCATGCCAATCCCTCTGCAGCTTTGAAAACACTTCAGGAACGTTAATTCTGTCTTGGCAAAGAAACTCTATGTCCCATTCAAGCCAAAGAGTTCAAAGAAAAAAATAATAATAATTTAAGAGCAGGTCCTAGAAAAGCTCTTGTCGTTTGCTGGTGTACAACTTAACTTTCTGACAATCGGAACCAACAATGGCAGCACATTCAGAGGCCATTAACATCTTTCTCTGTACAAGGAAAAAACAAACAAAAGCAAAACAAAAAGATTTCTACTTCATTTTTAAACATCTCACTTGTGTGCCTTCATTTTTGCAGCAGAAATTCATCCTTGACTTGAACTTCTAAATATCCCACAAATAATAATTAAGTCACTAGAACCCTGCTGTGTAAAGGGCATTTTCTGACAGATGGAAAACCAAGCCAGAGCGCAGAGACAGTTTCTATGCTTCCCAGCCTAATAAAGCAAGGAGACATGAGGGAAGAATTTCCATAATCAACCTTCACATCTACCCTGGAGATCCGGGTACACACAGAGTCTCAAAAGGACATGCTTTAGAGTATGGAATAATGTTACGACTATTATTCTAATAACTATTAATGAGTATTTTCAGTCTCTACAAATTTTTTTTTTCATTCTAGCATGACTGCCCAGGCTAACTTCACCCTCTTCTTCTGGTGGAAGGTCTTGGACACTATGAAGTACTCCAGATGTCCCCTCTCCACCCATCAGGGCTAATCCCACCTTCACCTGCATTCCTATGACATTCATGACCACATGGCACCATAACTGCTTGCCTCATACAGTGGTCTCTGATGCTAGACCAGCCTCCTGATCACACTGCCTAGTGTATGGTCAGTGGTCAGTGAATGAATGAACCTAGCTTTGCAACTCTAAGGTCCCTCGAGTTCTGATTCAGATTCAGTTGTGGCACATTATGGGCACAAGGCCTAAGGATGTGAAATAATACTGATGATGATGATGATGAAGAAGGAAAAGAAAAGAAAAAAAAAGAAAAGAAAAGAAAAGAAAAGAAAAAAGAAATTAAGGAAAAGAAAAGAAGACAAAAATCCAAATTCTCTCATCCCTCTCCACTATGCCGCCTCTGTACCCATGCTGTTCCCTCGGCTGAACTATGCCTTTTGTCACTATTTCTCCAACCTTCTCCATTTAGTTAACCCCTCCTTCTTTCTTAGTTTCTCAGCAAGAAGCATGTCCTCAGTGAAGACTTCCAGGCTGGGGCTGGCTCCTTTGTTATCTGCTCCTGTATCTCCTCAAATCATGTTTGTTCTTTTGGAGAATTTATACCTACAGTTACACGCTCAGAAGTGGAAGGGGGAGATGGAGGTCAGAGGATACTAAGCATCACTCATGTAGCATGAGTAAGCCTAGAAATCAAATGTATAACATGAAAACTGCAGGTAATAAAACTGTACTGTACATGGGATTCACGCTACATGAAAAAGCTTTCAACTGCTCTCATCTCTCTCACACACACACACACACACACACACACTGTAAGTTGGTGAATATGTTAATTTGCTTCATTATAGTGACCTTTTACCAAGTCTGTTATGGATTCTGGAAAGAAATGATGACAATTTGATGTAATTTCTTAAAACGTTTTAAATAGTGTGTTAAAAAAAATAGTTTAAAACAAACTATTTAATTGGGTTATCATGAATCATTTCCAGTTCTAACTCTGGAATTAAACTAAAAAATAAATAGACTGCTTTTACGATTTCCATTCTCCATTGGTCTAAATATAACAAAACTCTGCCACCTGCAGACTTTACGAGCCTTGATCCTGCAACTCATGGTGAGAAATCTGACCTCCTTTGGAAGATCAAGAACAAAGTGTTGAAAAAAGCCCTCCCTTAGACAAAAAAGCTTTTGATTACAGGATGTCACTATTTTTAGAATGTTCTTAGCACATTCCCAATAAGCACCATCATAGCCTCCCTCCTTGAAGGTTGAAAAACATGTCAACCCACTCCTAAGTTGGGGTGTTTCTGAGGCATTGGACTAAGGTAACAGTGAGATCAGAGAGTAGGGTTATGTGCTCAGATTTGTCTTTGAGAAGACGGAATAGGGTTATAAATTCAGAGACTTGATTATAAACATAGTTCGATTCCTCCCTGGACCTCAGTTTCCTCTATTAAATAAGGGGTTGAGACCAGCAGATGGCGTAACGGTTACATCGCTGGATTTCCATGTAGTTGACTGTTACTCGAGTCCCAGAGCTGGCAGTTTCAAACTCACGCTGGGCGTATGCCTGTGTGCCCATACTCGAGTCCCGGAGCTGGCAGTTTGAAACTCACGCTGGGCGTATGCCTGTGTGCCCAAAATCCTGAGAGGAGAAGGGACTGTGCTATGGCCATCCCCCGGGGGGGGGTGGGGGGTGGTGATTTCTCGCTTTCTGTCTCTATGTCTCTCTCTGTCTGGCAAGTGCACGTGCCCTATAGCAAAAATCTCTCCCAAAATAAATAAATAAATAAATAAGTGGCATCACTTGAGGGTCCCATTGTTAGTACACTGTGACGACTCCTGCTTGACTCTGAAACACACAAAGATCATCTCAGAGCTTGTTTCTGGAAAAACAGGTAAAGGACCAGATGTCTTCAGGGGGTGAACTCTATTTTGCTTCCACAAAAGAGACCCCAGGGTGTCTGGACCCATCCTAAGCCATTGCTTAACAGGGAACTCTCTAACACCCAAAGCAATCTGGATGCTTGTTACGGGCCAAACTGCGTTTCCCTAAAATTCTTAGGTTGACTCTCCAAAACTCCCACTCCCTCCTGTACCTCAGGACGGGACTACCTTTGAAAATGGAGGCTTGGAAGAAGTGAGGAAGTTAAAATGAGGACAGTAGGGTGGACCCTAATCCAATGTGACTGGTGTCCTAATGAAGGAAGGAAATGTGGGCACAGAGAAGCCCCAGGGTGCCCACAGGGAAGGCCACGTGAGGATGCAGTGAGGCGGCCACTTGCAAGCCAAGGAGAACCAAGCCAGGTGCTGCGGGTGCTGCGAGCAAACTCATCTCTGTTGTGTGTGCCGCCCGCACAGAGCAATGGACGCGCAGCGGATTTATCTATCCAGATGCAAACTCGGAACAATCATTTTTGTCCAGATCTCTCTTTCCGCTATGGAGTTGCTCATCCTGGAGCTAGAAGGTAACCTCCCCGAGGTCGCAGTTACTTCCTGTCAGAAGTGGTACTAGAACGGAGCTCTGGGGGTACGGGAGTACGGGGGCGGGTGTCTGTCAGCCACTGAACTTTTCCCTTCTAAAATAAAAGCAGATAAAAACAAGAAAATACTAAAATCCTTGCAACAGACATCCAGATGGTATACATCACCATGTATACCATCTACACCCGGTGTACAGTCATGATTCTTTTAAAAACCTATTTTAAATTAGGATTATGGCATTAAGCACTAAAAACACACATTTCAGACAGGCCATTTGTGCCCAGGACTGTGGGCATCTGGTGGGCAAAGCGGGCACAAGGACTCTGCCTTTACTCTGGAGGGCCAGTGAGTATCCCCCGCGAGTGCTCTCCAGACTGCCTCTCTCTCTCCTGTGTTGTTTTTGGTCCCAACAGGGCCTTCTGAGGTGTGTACGTATGGAAGGACACTCATATGGAAACATGCTTGCTTTTAAAAATAACGGCAGGTAGGATGCAGAGTGCTGGTGTCAGAACCTGTCTCCATTCTCGGCTCCCGGTCAAACTCTATGCCCCAGTGGACAGCCCTCCCTCCACCAAGTCCAAGGTGAACACTGAGGAGAACAAAGCTGAAGATCTGACAACCGTCCATCACTCCAAGGCAAGCCCCACCCACCACAGGAGATGGGCCCCTACAGTGGATCTAAAGTGGAATTATCCCGTAGCAAACCTTGATTTTTCAGAGCTGAAGTAAGGGAAAGGAGGCGGGTTCGAGTGCAGTGGCTGTCAAATGACAGTCCCTGGATAGGGCTGGGCCGTCTGCATCTAAATCACCTCAAGATGCTTTTGCTTTGTCTTGCTTTGTTTTTAAATATAAATTTTAAAATCCCATGGTAGGAGGTTCCATTTCATGAGTCTAGGGTGTGGCTTTGGATATGTGGAGGTTTATTTTATTAATTTTTAAATTTTTTGCTATAGGAAGGATGTGCTGGCTAGGGAGACAGAGAGAGAAGCAGCAGGGGTTGGGGTGAGAAATCATGCCCCCTGTGAGGACAGCCATGCCGCAATCCCTTCTCCATTTTCCCTGTGGCAGTTTGGGCACATAAGCACACACACCCAGCATGATTTTCAAGCCACTGGGTCCAGGACCACGCATGAACCGTGCATCAGCCATATGGGATGCAGTGTTAACCTCCACGTCACCTGCTGGCCCAAAATACTGTGTTTTTAAATAATGCTCAGATGATTGTCTAATTTGGAAATGACTCAAAACTGTTGTACATTTTAGAGTTGAAAGAAAACAAGTAAGGAATAGTAGTTGTCTAAAAATTATAGTTCATATCCTTGAGTCATTATCATCAACTATCAGGAAAAAAAAAAAAACTAGAAAGACAAGGCCCGTAGCACAATGGTTAAATGCTGTGTTAGAAACTGGCTTGAAAAACGTGCCAGGTCACGTGTGAACACATGATCAAAATCCTGGTGGAAAGGAGAAACTGAGGAAAGAGGCTGCAGTATGTCTACGCTCCATTAGGGGGCGACTTCTCTCTTTTCTCTGAGGACACAAAAGATCAACAAAAAACAAGTTTAAAGCAGTTTCAGTTCTACCCATTTACCTCTGTACTAATTAGCTATTTTTATGTAACAGAGCACCTCACAATCAGTGAATTTTTAACAGCAAATGTATCTTATCTTTCAGTTTCTGTTAGCTGGGACTTCAGGAGTGGCAGGGCTGGGTATTTTTCTTTTTGAGGGGGGCGGGGGGGGGGCGCTGAGGTTTTTGCTATAGGGCACATGCGCTCGCCAGAAAGAGAGAGACAGAAAATGAGAAATCACCCCCAGGGGGGATGGCCATGCCGCAATCCCTTCTCCTCCATTCTCCTCTCGGGATCTTGGGTGCGCACTCACACACACCCACCCGGCATGAGTTTAAGCCACCAGGTCTGGGACTCGAACTGTGGTCGACTACGTGGGAGTCCAGCGACATAGCCATTATGCCAACTGCTGGTCCCAGGACTGGATAGTTCTGTATCTCTTATGCAGCTTCAGTTAAGTTAAAAATTGGGGCTACTACTATCTGAAAGCTTGATAGGGGCTGAAAAATCTATTTCCACACATATAATTGACCAGAGGCCTCAGTTTCTCACTGGGTCCTAGCAAGAAGCTTTCATTTGTTCTCGCATAAGCCACTCACAGGACATCTTCAGTGTCCTTGTGACAAATGCTCACTCCTCCCAGAGCAAGTGAAGCAGGAAAGGGGCAATCCACAAGGCCTTTCATGAGCTAGTCTCACTTTTTTTTTTTTTTTTCAATTTGAGGCAAGTCATTGAATCCAACCCACTTCAAGAGGAATAGGGTTCATCCTTCGAAGGGAGTGTTGAAAAATGAGCGGACATATTTTAGAACGTCATGATTCCTAATGTTGCTGCCACAGGCTAAGAATGACGTAGAAATTAGGAACACAAAACACACACATCCCTGACTCTCATGGAATCTGAGAGCAGGCATAGAAGAGGGCCAGTGTGGATTCACAGTTAGGGTAGGGCAGGGGCACGTAAGTGTACTGAGTTAGAAGTCAAAAAGGCTTGGGTACGAGCCCCTAGTTTCCACTTTTAGCTGTGCACATCACTTGGCCACTGAACTACCATCTTCCTCTTCACCAAAGTGAAGATGATTTAGGACCTCGTGGTGGCGAGGGGTAGGGCAAGAGCAGAGATTCTATGACCAGTAGATGCTTATGTTGCTGGGCTCCCACGTAGTTGACTGTGGCTCGAGTCCTGGATCTGATGCCTTAAAACTCATGCCACCCATATGTGTGTGTGCCCAAAATCCTGAGAGGAGAATGGAAGAGAAGAGACTGAGGCATGGCCATCCCCACTGGGGGGTGATTCCTCACTTTCTGTCTCTCCGGTGAGTGCATGCACCCTACAGCAAAAATCTCTCTTTAAAAAAAATAAATAATAGGGACCAGCAGTTAGTTAGTCATAATGGCTATGCCGCTGAACTCCCATGTAGGATAGGGACCAGCAGTTAGCCATACATAATGGCTATGTCGCTGAACTCCCATGTAGCCGATTACGGTTCGAGCCCTGGACCAGGTTGGGCGCATGTGCGTGCGTGCCCAAGATCCTGAGAGGAGAATGGAGGAGAAGGGATTGTGGCGTGGCCATCCCCCCTGGGGGGTGATTTCTCGCTTTCTATCTCTCTGTCTCTCTCTGTCTTTCTGGCGAGTACACACGCCCTATGGCAACCCCCTTCCCCCAAAAAAACAATAAAGAAGATAAAATTCATACCAGAGTTAGATAAACATCTAAATGCTATGTATATTAACAATTATGAGCTTTAGTAGCATACTTATTGAAAAAGGAAGGATATATGTGTGTGTGCGAGATAAAGTGAAGGGGGCAATGCACTCAGGTCACCTCAATTCTTTTTGCATGTACCTTCTCAGACGCTTCCCCCCAAAAAACAATAAAGAAGATAAAATTCATACCAGAGTTAGATAAACATCTAAATGCTATGTATATTAACAATTATGAGCTTTAGTAGCATACTTATTGAAAAAGGAAGGATATATGTGTGTGTGCGAGATAAAGTGAAGGGGGCAATGCACTCAGGTCACCTCAATTCTTTTTGCATGTACCTTCTCAGACGTTGTGTGTTTTTTTGTTGTTTTTTTTTCCCAAGAAATACAACAGTCCTCTCCTGCTCGCCATGGAGATACATCCACAGAGATGCTCATGTCTCTGCTCCAAGCCAGATTTTCCTTCTGGTAGATATGTCCTCCCTGCGGAGATACATCCACAGAGATGCTCATGTCCCTGCTCCAAGTCAAGATTTTCCTTCTGGTAGATATGTCCTCCCTGTGGTGTTCCTCACAATTAGGACGGGATGTTACCTATAAAAATGTACTCAGACAACTGCCTAAAGCAACCTGATCAGGTAACTCCTCTTTGGAACTTATTGCTCCCTGAATTTTTTATATGTCCATTTTTATTAAAGGTAAGAGTGAGAGAAAAAAATGCAGTACACACATTTCTGGAAATATGTGCTTGCAGATACATCTACATATATATATATGTGTGTGTGTGTGTGTATGTGTGTGTGTATGTGTGTATACACACACATACATATATTCAAGAATTATTTATCTATCAACAGATCTGGATTTAGATCTACACACACACACACACACACACACACACACACACTAAACTAGCAAGCCAATTCTAGTATGGTTGGAATAGGAACTTCCCAAGCTCCAGAGAAAATACGTTATAAAAAATTGCGGTAGGGTGTGTGTGCTGACCAGAGAGAGAATAGATGGGGAGTGAGGGGGAGTGAGGAAAGCATCCCTCAGGGGGGACGGTCACAATATACTTCCTTCTCCTCTAGGGATTTGGGGCACGTGCACACACACACGGAATGTTTTTCAAGCTGCCACGCCTCAAACCGCAGAGTCAGCCATGTGAAATCCAGTTGCCCTAACCGCACCACTGACTGACACTAGAGAAATTATTCTGACTCACAGTTGCTAAAGAAAGTATCAGTCTATGCAGACAACAAGCTTATAACTACCTAGGAACATGAAAGTATTTGAGAAAGCTCATTCCCAATTCTTTTTCAAATCCCCTTCTCATCCTCTTCTCCCCACCATTATGCTCAGACTCTTTAAAGAGATCCAAGAAATCGGATTTCAGTGAGTTTTGGAGAAACTCATTGTGGTGACATGTATGACATTAAACTACCCTGTGGCCACTACAAGGGAAAAATACAAAATCAAAAGCCAGTCCATGCAGAGATCAGAAAAGAGCTTGAAAAAACAATACTTGATACTCTTCCCACCATTGGGGGGGTAGATGACACACCAGAATAAAAACTATTTCAATAAAAATGTACCTTTAGCCAGTAGGTCAAAAAATCCAAGGAACAAGAATGAGTCTAGGTGTCTGTCCCCTGCAGACATGAAAGATAACCCTGAGCAGGAACACAAAAGTTCAAGGTGATCCGGTTTCACAAAGCCACCTGCAGTGTTCCCCTTTTTGCAGAGCAAAAAGAGCGAATGACTGAAATTAGAAACACATACTCATTTCACATGTTTCAAAGTCAACTAAAGAGGCCATATTTTTGTTCAAAGTGCAAAAGAAAATCAAAGCTCCTTTACTCAAGTCAACCACTATCACTTTGAACTTGGAAACAGAGCAAGGACTTTTTTTTTTCTTTATTCTTTTCTTTCCCCTTTTTACTTTTTCTTTTCCTAGAACCTCCCTCCAAAGTCACAATCTCACCTGGAGCAGTTTATTGGAATATGCTCTAATTCAGATTACAGCCCAATCCCACCAAGCTGCTAAAGCCCAGAACCTGTTCACAGAGCCTTGCTGACATGTTTGAAACAGGCTCTGTGGTCCAAAATTTTCTGTGGTAGGAGGTGACAAGCTGGATCCTTCCAGATAACCAAGGGAAAAAAAAAAAAGTTGAAGTTTATGGCTCCCCCGTTGGGCAGAACAGTCAAGTAAGCCAGAGGCTTTACATGGGCAACTGTTGGATAAAAACAGGCCAGGAAGAGGTTTTAGTTGCTTAGAACAATTTAGAAACTTTTCCATTCTTTCATTGTTACATATACAAATGCTTCCCTGTAATCACTGTCACCAAGTTGTTCCTCTTCAGGACCACCAAAGCTAACAGACAAGAAACAGGTTGTAGAAATAAATCAGCAAGCCAAAAGGACAATAGGTTCAGGATCGGAGAGATCTAAGAGTAAACTGAAGCTCCTTACAACAGCAACTGACATGCAGACATTCAACCCTTAGTGGTCCTGGTCTTCCGTGCCAGTTTAAAAAGAAAAGACAACAGGCTACCATGAAGACAATGTAAGCTTCCTTTTGAAAACACTTTGTGTGAAGAGTACGAGCACCACAGCAGTAAATGAAACCAGCCTCTGCTCTTCAACAGTTCCCGGGCTAGGTGGAGGAACAGAATACACACACACACACACTGCAAGACAGGTACAGTAGCCAGCCTCCAAGGGAGCCCCCAGTGACCCCATCTTTTGAAGTTTGTACCCTTGAGTGGTCACTTTCTTCAATATATCAGTGTTGGCCAGTAGAGCAAGTGTGATGGCTTTTACTTCCAAGATTAGGTTACAAAGGGCGCACTGTTTCCTTCTTAGTCTCTTGTCTCTGCCTATCTTTCCCTCCTATCACTTTTTTTTTTTAAGAGGTCTTTGCCTTGGGGTGTGCGCACTTGCCATAGAGAGAGAGAGACAGTTTGAGTAAAAGTGAGAAATCACCCCTAGGGGGGAATGGCTACACCATAATCTCTTTGCCATTCTCCTCCCGGGATCTTGGCCATTCACACACATGCACCCAGCGAGATTTTCAAGACACCAGTTCTGGGACTCGAACCACAGTTGGCTGTGTGGAAGTCGAGCAGCGAAGCAACCACTATGCTATCTGCTGGCCCCTATCACTCACTTTTAAAAAGGCAACTGCCTTGTCATCCAGCAGTGCTATGGAGAGGACCAAAGGGAGAAGAACTGAAGTTTCTTGCCAAGGGCCTCATGAGTGAGCTTAGAAGAGGGTCCTCCTGCATCCTTCTAGTCTTTGAAAGACGGCAGCCCTGGCTGGCAGCTTGATGTCATCCTCATGAGGAACCCTTGAGCTGGATCTACCAGCAAAGCCTCCCAGAAAGCTTCCCCTCCCAAACTGTGGGATAAATATGTTCATTTTTTTAAGTTGTTAAGTGATCTGTTACACAGCAATAGATGACCAATACATTAAGCTACACTAAGAGTTGCAAATTCGAAAGAAGAAATCACAGAAGACTGGAGGATCCTCGCTGAAGGAGGTTTTAAAGAAAGGAGAGTTTGTGAGAGATGTCAGTGGCACTTGCTGCCGACATGAACAAAGCAAAATAGGCAGAGGCTGGAGAGGGTCAGACAAGCTTGGGGGCTGTGTGTACAGGGACTCGGTTTTTGCACCTGGCTCAGAGGATGGAGGACGAGTAAGGGTCCGTGAGAAAATGCACGATCGGACGGTCCCTTAGGACTGAGAGGCCCCGCTAGTGGGCATGGAGAGGACAGAATTAGCTGCATAAAAATGGAAACCCGGAGGTCAAACAGGAGCCTTCTGTAATGACCCAGGATAGAAACGGGGGCTGATGGAACTTAGCTGAAGTAGGAATGGAAAGAAGTTTCGATTTCAGACCATCCCCATAAAGCAAGTATTACAATAAGGAAATTCTTAGCATAACTCTTAAGAGTCCTCGTATTTTGGAACGACACATGAGCTTTGGCTCCAACTTAAGTCACCATCTGCCTTGGCCCCTAAGAATCGGCCTCTGGAGCTTTGAAGCCAGGCATTGATTTCTCTCTGAGAGTCAAGATGACATCTTGTTCCAATATAAGGTGGTTTTTGTCTACACTGAAAATCTGTAGTTTAGTTGGACACCTTCCTCAATTCTCCAGGCTAGACCTGCTGGATGACTTGCTGCAGCTTCTACACTGGCACTTGCTGCTTCACTTTGTCCTTTTATGTTATGGGAATGGTTTCTTTCCTTAAACCTCCCGAAGCAACCTCTGCTACCTTCATGCTTTTCTTCTGCAGCGTCTTCATCTTTCTTATCCTTCACAGAAGTGAAGGGAGGTAAGGCCCTTCTCTGGGTTAGGTTTTGGCTTACAGGAATGTTACGGTTGGTATGACCTTCTATCCAGATTACAGATACTTCCTCCTTCCTATCAATAAAGCTGTCCTGCTTCCTTATCATTCATGAGTTCATTGGAATAGCACTTTTAGTTTACTTCAAAACTTTTCCCATGGCATTCACAACTTGGCCAACTGTCCCAAGAAGCCTCCTTTTTAGTCTACCCTCAGTTTTCAACCTGTCTTCCTAACTAGCTTAATCACCAGTGATTTACAGTGAGAGACAGGTACACTCTGACCAGAACACTTAGAGGTCACTGTAGGGCTATTAATTGGTCTATTTTAAATATTTTTCTATCTCAGGGAAACGGGAGGTCTGAGAGACAAAGAAGAGAGGGACAGAGAACGGCCAGTCAGTGGAGCAGTCAGAACATGCACAACATTTACCCATTAAGTTCGCCATCTTATACAGGCATGAGTTGCAGTGCCCCAAAACAAGCCTGGTGGCACAGCTGGTGGCAGGCTGGACTGCAGTGTTGGAGGCACTGACGGACCTCAGGTTCCTATTCCTGGGTCAGCTTGCAAACACTGGGCACACGCGTGTGTGCCCAGGATCCTGATGAGCTGGAGGGAGCTGTGGCATGATGAGACCCTACCGAGGGTACGTCTCTCTCGTATGTATGCACTCGATGTCATGAATAAAATAAGCTTTGGATTTGCTCAACACAGGGTTGCAGCTTGCAGACACTGGGCACATGCGTGTCTGCCCAGGATCCTGATGAGCTGAAGGAAGGGAGCTGTGGCATGATGAGACCTACTGAGGGTGCGTCTCTCTCGTATGTATGCACTCGATGTCATGAATAAAATAAGCTTCGGATTTGCTCAACACAGGGTTGCCACAAACCTTCAATGTTTTAAAAAATACAGTGTCTCTGAAGTGCAGTAAAATGAGTGTAGGTTGTGCAGTATGGACCCAGCCCATCCTGTCAAATGCCGACTTCCTGCAGCTGCCTGTCAGAGCCTGAGGTTTCTGAACACTCCCATGGTCATCTGCTCTGTGTGCATATTTAGTTACACGCCTGAGGACAAAGCAACCATGGGACACATTTTTCAGTCAAAGCACCACAATTCATGCATATAACATGCTGTTCGGGTACATAACGCACCGCACTACAAAATTAGTGTCATAAATACTGTAGATGATATAGACACAAAATTATGGTAAATGCGTAAGCTTTGTTTCCTCTTCGATCACCTCAACTGCAAAAGCTGGCTCTGAATTACACTACCTTTAATAAAATAAAGTCGAATAGTAATTCTACTAATAAAACAGACACACCACAGAAGAGATACAGAGAAAATCCAAAAAGCAATCCTTTACCAGAGTGACAGGTCTGAGGGGGAAAGCTCTGAGAAACAATATTAGTAGTATCAATCTCATCAAGTCTTCCTATGTAACGAGCAAAAAACCATCAACATGCCAATGGAGATTCAAAAACCATTTAGATCCTGGGAGCTCTGGGTTTCTTTGAGAAGTGAACACTTCCCAATTACTCAGAGGCTGTCAATTCTCCTGCTCATGTTAAATGCAACAAGCGCCATTCTAGTGACCCTAGAGCAGGAACACTGACAAGGGGCCCTGACCTTGGACGAGACTATCCTTGACTCACGGAAGCCTTTAAGGACTGTAGGAAAAAAAAATAGCCTTTGGTGTGGCCTTTTCTCCCTAGATACGTGAAGTTAGTGCCTGCCTAGGTCAGCATGCATAGGAGGTGGTTTAGCACATACTCATTTTACAGTTAGAGAAACAGGCCGGGAAAAGTCAAAGCCACTGGCCCAAGTCACAGGGCCTGGAGATTCAATCAAGACTAGCATCCAGTTTCACTAACAAAATAACATGATTCCGTTTTGGAAAGAGAGAAGCTTAATCATCCACATCTGTGAGTTTGTTAAATAATTCTTTGTCATTAAGTCAGTCCTGTCAGTGGAACTACAGAAGACAAGCCCTGTAAGCGAGCTCCTTCCTGTCCTTAACATGCCATGGAAGAACGCTGGTCAGCCTCCCTGTGACAAAAAGGTGCCAAGAGAGACCAGCAGTTAGTGTAATGCCTATGTCGCTGAACTCCCATATAGTCGGCCGCAGTTCGAGTCCCAGACCCGGCGGCTTAAACTCACGCCAGGTGCGTGTGCGTGTGTGCCCAAGATCCCAAGAGGAGAATGGAGGAGAGGGGACTGCAGCATGACCATTCCCCCTGGAGGGTGATTTCTCGCTTTCTGTCTCTCTATCTCTGTCTTTCTGGCAAGCCCGCGTGCCCTATAGCAAAAACCTATCCAAAAACAGAAAAAAGAAAAACAAAAAAGGTGCTGAGAGCCGAGCCTTAACTAATGTATAACCAGACAAGGAGACTGTCTTCATAGCTGAGGGGCCAGCTCTGTGAACACCACACTGCGGTCGGACCACAGAGATGCTAAGCACCCTTCTCAATTCTAAAGCAATAGAGGTAAGGCCATTTGCTCATGAAAACTGAGGTTGATAAACTCCTAGAAACATAAACATGTCTCTGTTTGGGCAACAGTAAAATCTGTCAGGGGAAGTTTATACAGTATGTACATATAAACAACAAGACAGCTGCATCGGGGAAGAAAGAGCCCCCCTTCCCTGGAAGTTGTAACAGAAAACCTGTATTCACATCCCGGTTTTGCCACTTACTAGCTACATAATCTGCAGGTTCCTGAATTTCAGTGAGCCTTGGTTTCC
Source organism: Tupaia belangeri chinensis (assembly GCF_000334495.1). Taxonomy (NCBI): domain Eukaryota; kingdom Metazoa; phylum Chordata; class Mammalia; order Scandentia; family Tupaiidae; genus Tupaia; species Tupaia belangeri. The sequence continues at coordinate 924,492 of NW_006201094.1, forward strand.
CCATTGTCAAGTAGAAATAGTACTCTCTCCTTGGTCCTCCTGTCAAGGAGATGGCAAGAGAAAAGTTCCCAGCCAAGGCTGGCGAGCGGCCGTGGCCACGCTGCAAGCACAGGCAGACCTGGAACGTTCTCCCCATCTGCACACTGAGTCCCACACCGCCAGACTTGGTCAGAGCTCCCGTCCTCCCAACTCCTGTCCGGTTCGAAGCCTCCTAGTCTCCTCTCCAACCATGCTTGCTTCATCTGTGGATCATGAAATATGCTATCACTGCCATCAGTGTCCAGATTTTCACTTTGGCTCAGCTTCGTTCTTTCTAGTTCTGCCTCCCTTGGCCAGAAACATACCCCGAAGCCACCCGAACTGCATCTCCCTCTTACCCCAACATGGCATCTCCCTACCCCGGCCCGGCTTCTGTGATGAGGAGGCCTGGATGCTCATGCCCACCGACAGTCAAGTTCTGTTTGACTTCCAAACTCTTAGGAGAGAAAGAGCTTAGACAACACTGGACAGATTGGCTCTCCCAGAATGTAGTCAGAGCTTGTGTGAATTAAATGACCCAGTCCTCATGACCTTATCATGAGACGGAGGCTCACATCGTAGTCATTTCAGAGGTTTGGGTACCTTTGGGTACCTAAAGCCTCTCCCAACCTCCACTGTCTCCCCCGTCAGCCCTCTTCCACATCTCCCTTCCGTCCCTTTCAGCCACCTGATGAGTAAAGGAGCAGATCCGCCCCATGGTGGCCCTGATGCCAATGCTTAACACACAATTCGAAGCCACAACCCACTTCTGTTTATAAGCTCATGTGCCCTGACACTGCTCTGCTCCAGCAAATGGAGCCAGCAAACCCCCTGAGAGAGTCAGTGGAGGCTTGAGAGACTTCTGCGACAGAGCATCCGGTCCCAGGGGACCCAGAGGGAGACGCAGTGCCTCGGCACCCTTCCCCTCACCGTGACCCTTCTCTACCTTACTCCTAGGCCCGGATTCCAGCCCGTTCCTCAAAAGAACACCGAACACACACGGCTGTGTTTGGCCTGAAAAGGAATAAGCAAAAAGTCCTCCTTTGATGTGCAGGAAAAGGTCCCCTTCCAAGGCTCAACTCTCTCAAACATGCGGTTGGCAGCCTCTCCCCCTTTTTTCCTCCAAAAGAAGGCCAATGAGATGAAAGCTCTGCCCCTTTCGTTCCTGCTTGGAACTTTTACAACTGGTGATTAACAGCCTCTTAAACAAGAGCGATCCTCTACATGCTATAGATTTGGCTGCTAAGTACATCTGATTCAAAACTAAAAGAAACATGTCCTCATTGTCCCACTTCCTTGGGAAACTCGGAAACCGCAGACCATGTGATGAAAAAGTCTGAACAACAGTTAAGAGAGGATTAGAGGATGACCGACATGTATTCTTCAAGTAATGTAATTCACTAAGTAAGATTTGTTTTTCCCTTTGTCATTAAGAGCCAGGAAACAGTAACTCCAACTGCTTTCATCGCGAGGTCACAGTGGGGGCAGTGGACCCAGCTCGAACTGGGCGACTGGCCGCGGCATCTCGGAAGGCTCTCATTTCACAGTGTGGGGTCGAAGGCGAGCTCCATGGCAGGGACCCTCTTGCATCTCCGAATCACAGTTGTCAATTAGAAGACACTTCCTCTCTCCATCCTCTGACTGGCCAAGCAGCCTCATCTATGATCCAATTATAAATCCCTTCCACAAGACAGAAGGGTCCCCAGTGGAGGAAATCCCAGACATCCGCTAATGAGCCCACACTACTTGCCTCAGCTGTTAACGCTTCTGGTCCCTGACTGGTGGAGGATCTCTGCCTTCCCCAACAAAGTAGCCTGCAGGGACCTTGAAAGTAAAACAGTAGAGACAGAAATGTCAAATTCCACTCTAGCCGACTGCCTTGTCCTTTGGCCAGAAGCTTAAGAAGAGTGACACGCAAGAGTCCACATTTATTTTGTTCTCTAAAATAATGCCTTTAGACAAAATCATAAAATTCTGAGCGGGTGCTTAATCTTCTGACTTGCCTGGTTTAGATTCTAGTCACAGTCATCATGTAATTCTACCAGTTATGGATGTTATAAAACTTACATACCATCTCTTATTAATTCACATAAGCTGTTCTCCCATGTACTTTTTTTTTTTTTTTAAACAGGTCTTTGCTCTGAGAGATATTAAGAGGGAAAAAGAGGAGAGAAATCACCCCCTGGGGGGATAGCCATGCCACAGTCCCTTCTCTTCCACTCTCCTGCTCAGATCTTGGGCAGGCACGCGCAGGCGCCTGGTGTGACTTTCAAGCCACAGGTCCGGGACTTACACCATGGTTGGCCATGTGGGAACCCGACGATGTAACCGCTGTGCCATCTGCTGGACCCCCCTCCTGTGTACTTTTGACATACATATAATAACCACAATAAATACAATAGTAATTACATTTTAAAAATATCAGTATTTACTATTTTCTAGGCTTAGAGCACTTCATACATATTATTTCAATAAACCTTCATAACAATCTTAGGATGTAGGTTGTTTCGGTGTTTTATTTTATTTTGTTTTCTTTTTATATCTAATTAGTGGATGCGCTGTTCCTCCTTTTCCCATAACACCAGCACGCCCGTAGTTAATGTGCCATTGTGCTCACAGGCACACATAGAAGTGATAACGCAGGGTCCCTGACAACAGGGTTCCGACTCCTGGCCACTCTCGACATTTCACCTTCTATAGAACTCAGAGAGTTGAGATCCCAGATAAATCTCTTTCTGTTGCAAAAATACCTTGAACAAGCCATGTGGTTTAACTTAGAAGCCGAAAAATAGTCTCAGGCCACAGCGGAAAGTCTGTCCTGGAATAAACCAAGCCAGAGACTACTGTGCTCCTCATGACGAATTCTGAGGCTGTGGTTTTCTTGCAACTTCTCATGTCCACTTTTCTCTTAGACCTGTTTCAAGATACAAAGGTGTAGACACACACACCAGCAAACAGGCACCCTGACTGTCTCTCAAGAAAAAAAAAAATACAGTAGGAATAAGATCGACTTGCATGAAAAGTTAGCATTAAACAGGATGGCCTGTGGCCATATGGTTCTTTTTTTTTTTTTTTTGGAGAGGTTTTTCGCTATAGGGCGCGTACGCTCGCCAGACAGACAGAGAGACAGAAAGCGAGAAATCACCCCCCAGGGGGGCCGGCCACGCCGCAATCCCTTCTCCTCCACTCTCCTCTCGGGATCTTGGGCACGCACGCACACATGCCCAGCGTGAGTTCTAAGCCACCAGGTCCGGGACGCGAACCACGGTCGACTACGTGGGAGTCCAGCGACATAGCCATTACGCTAACTGCTGGTTCCCCACCATATGGTTCTTGATGCACCGGGGATGCGTCAACTTTCTTCATTTCTGGGTTCTAACCATTCACCTTAATTCCCTAAAGTGAAAGTTCTTGCAGGACCAACGAGAATTGCTAACTCAATGCAGTAGCAGATCATCAATGGCTGAGACTCTACAACTAGTGGACAGTGTACTTTTAACGGGCGCCAACATCAGAAAGCTGTGTGGATGGCACTTTCCCCCAGGGAGCTAGGGAAGCAAGTAATTATTCAGACACTATCTGCAAAATGTAAACAGTTGCCTCCACTTGACATGGGGTTAAAGTATTCTGGCTAATAAGGGCAGATCAAACCAAGATGCATACGAAGGCTCCATCAAGAAAATTCAAATAGAAACTCACTTTGGGCTGAACTCTGAAGTACTGTGCACTCTCAAAAAATAAAACATAACCAGCCAAAACGCACTTATGTCTACAGCTGTAACATCCACATTGGTGGCAGCTTGTTTTCATTTATCAGCCAAGAAGTGCTCTTCCATCTGGTCACATCCCCAGCATTCCCCACATATTTTAAAGTTATTCAAATAGTTCGTGTGTGAAAACAGAGAGGTTACTGCATGTAGGCAAATTTGGAAGAAGTCAAGTGCTAAATATGCCGCAAAGATCCTGCTTCACCCACGGAAACTGACATTTTTCTTCCAGCCTGCCAGTTAAATGCCTACTCTGCTTTTTCAATTCATTCACCCACTTCTACAAACGTTTGCACTGACATTTTGCCAAGGAGCTATCTCACAAATCTCTACTGGGGAGGAGAGGAGGGAAATACAACACGTATAACAAGAATTTCAATTCTGGGAGCCTCGTCAGAAAATTCGGGCCCAGAAAGAGCCCCAAATGAAGCCAGATAAAGAGTAGCATCAGTACTTGCATACTGTATTATTACCCACTTACTCCACACAAAGCTATCGAATTCACTGAGGAGATAATGTGACCACTGCGTGACCCATTTTCTACTCCCAATGGAGTAAGTAGAGACTGTTACAGACCCAACATTTCACAACTACAATGTGCTCCAAGGTCACACTTGTAATCTAGAGAGAACCCAGTGAGGGCCCAGACAGTGGCACAGCTGTAAAAGAGGCCCCTCCGTGGGGCTGACCCACATGGGAAGGTTCCAGGTTCATGTCGGGAGACCTCCCTGTGTGCGCTGGCACATGCCTCCCCATACCCTGGAGCTGTCTGAAGCTGGGGGTGAGTCATGGTGCCAAGATCCTATTGGGGTAAGTCTCTCTTGCTTGCCTGTTTACACGTGGAAGAAATAAATACACTTTTTAAAAAATGAACAAAACTGGGGCCAGCAGGCTGCATGATGGTTAGAGGCGCTGGATTTCACTGCGGTTCGAGTCCCGGACTTGGCAGCTTGTGTTCTTACTTTCCCTTTCTCTCTCTCTCTCTGGCCAAATTAAAAATAATGACAGGGTCAGTATGTGGCATGGCGGTTAAGGGCACTGGACTCCTACATGGCCGCCTGCGATTCAAGTCCCAGACCCAGAGGCTTGTTTTCTTGCCCCCCTCATCAAATTAAAAAATAATAGCACATGAAATTAAATACTTATTTTAAAAATAATAGCAAATAGAATTAAATATCTTTTTTTAAATAAAAACCATGTGAAATGGAACAAACTTTTACCAGTTATAATACTAGTACCCAGTATCTACATATGTTATATGACACACGTGTTATATACGTTGTTAAACAATACATAGATGTACACTATGTGTGTATATGCATACACACATATATATCTCAAGAGTACATGCAAGTATGCAAATGACCAAGTACTAATTCTGAATCTCCCTAGAACAAATAAGATCTAAGACCTGGTTATGCACTGCCAGAAGGAAAAAACCCATCTAGTGTGTTCATGGAACGGCCAACCTGCTCACTTCCCCTTGAGGTTCTAATTGATCAAAGAGAAGAAAGCGAATATACTGAAAATGTCCCTGGGAGCCTGACAGAGACCCCACATTCCCTAAGTTACCCTTGAGCAGTTACCGTGTCTACCCTAGGAAGTGCCCTCAACATAGTACAGATCTGTTACCACCACAAAATTCAATGCTGTAGCCACAGAGAACTTTTTTTTTGGGGGGGGGGATTTATTTCTATAGAGGGCATGTGCTCACCAGAGAGCTAGAGAGAGACAGAGAGATAGAAAGCGAGACATCACCTCCAAGGGGGATGATCACGCCTCATCCCTTCTTCTCCTCTGTTCTCCTGAGATCTTGGCCAAGCATGAACACAGCCTAAGCGTCTGAGACTTGAACTGTGGTCGGCCATGTGGGAATCCAGCAATGTAACCGCTATGCCATCTACTGGTCCCTACAGAGACCATTTTACTGCACCTGTGCAAGTACATCATACCTCTGCTCAGTCCCTAAATGGTTGCCAACCCACTTGGAGGAAGAACCAGGGTCCTCCCGATAGCCAGCGGAAAACAAGCTTGTGGTCGCCCACTGTCTCCCGTGTTCACACTCACTAGATATTTATCTCCGTGCTGTTCTTTGAACACGTTCAGAATTCTGCCAGGGTTGGAGGATTCTTCCCACGGTTTCTATGGCTCATTCTGTAAGCATCTTTTGAGCACAAATTTTTCCGTAAATGATAGCTTCTTCTTCTATTTAAAATTCCCACCACTTCACGTCCCCTTTTGTTCTGCTCTACTTTTCCGTGTTTTTAATAACACTTAACCACATTAACTAAAAAAGAAAAAGAAAAAGAAACCCTCGTCTACAACTGACTTATTATGTCTATTCCTTTCTATCTGTTTCTCCTGATAGAATGCTTCAGTTCTAAGACAGTGAGCGTACTTCATTTTGTGCACCCAAATACCTGGAACAATTCCTGGTACATAGCAGGCCCTCCAGTATTTGTTAAATGAGTAATTACATTATGGGAGGCAGAAATGTTATCACAGAACACCTTCCTGGAAATCCACTCAAGCCTGGAGAGCCACTAATGCCTGGAGATTCCCATCTCCCAAGGGACAGATGTGACCATAGGAAAGACCCTGGACACTGTACCCAAGCAGATGCTGGACTGCAAGCTCAGACAGAGTAACAGAGAAGTGGCCAGACTGGGGCGAGGCACATACATGACATACCCTCCAAGACACCCCCGTGCATGGACCCCTGCATGGAAGTTCAAGGCCCCCAATCCAGCACCCACCCATATCTCACTGCCTCTATCACTCGTTTCATGTGGAGTGAGCTGGGCACCACGCTGAGACCTGCACACACTTCTCTGCATTGCACAGAAAAGAGCTGCCTGTGGTTAAGTCCCTGCCTGCCCAGGCCACACCCAGAACACACAGGGTCTGGAAACCTTTGGCCCAAGGCTCAGCCCTGCCCCTGCCTGAGTCAGCCATGACCAAACCTGGCAGCGGCCTAGGAGCTCCACCCTGTCTCCATGTAGCCGAGATCAGGTTCGCTGCCCTAACTCCACTGTGTACCATAATCCAAGGAGCAGTTAAGAGTGATTCAGATTACAACACACTCTGTATCCGCCACCCCAAACCACAGGCCACTCCCTCCTCTGAGCTACCCCACAGGTAGCTTATTAAGGTCTTTCTAAGTTTCCCCCATGTTTGTAATCACGTCTAAACTTGTTTGTGCCCTGTGACTTGTAGGGTGGTGGGGGAGTGAAGTGTGGTGGTTAAGAGCAGACTGCATGGAAAACCCACGCTTGCTCTGCGACTTAGTACTGTGTGACCCGTCTGTGTGGTCTCCCCGATCTGCAAACAGTGACGAGAACTGCACCTAAGAGCAGGGTGACTGTGAAGAGAAATGGATTCCGAAAGGCAAAGCCCTGGTCTCGGTTGCACTGGCACACTCTGCTAAGACTCTGTGAATGATGGTTGAGGTTGGATCCTGGCCTTCCCCATAAAGGACAGGTAGGGGGCCTGCACCTGTTGTCCTAGCTACCTGGGAGGCTGGGGCAGGAGGATTCTGACATAGTAAGACCCTGTCAAAAATCTATCGATTCAATCACTCATGAATATATATTTTAATAAGTAAAGCTCCCAGAACAAGGAACAGAGAAAACATTCAGGATATCGCTCCTGTAAACAGAATGTTGCACGTCCACGCAATGAAGCATTACTAGGATATATAAAGGAATGAAGTACTGTTCCATGGATGAACCTTGAAAATGCTTTGCTGAATGAAAGAAGCCATATGCAAAAGCCCAAATCTTACCTAATTCCATTCACATGGAATGTCTAGACCTAAGAAAGCCTACAGATCAGAAGGTAGACCGTGATAAGGAGGGCGTTGGCCAAGTGATGGCTAAGGGGCATGGGGTTTCCTTTGGGGGAAGAGAAAATATTCCAGAGTTAGTGGTATTGATACACCATTTTGTCACTGTACTAAAAGCCTAGAGGCTGGGCAGTGGTGCAGCAGTAAAACGAGGCTCTCTGCAAGCCAAATGACACAGAGGTTCTGGGTTCACACCCAGAGACCTCCCTGAATACACTAGCCATGCATGTGTCCTTGATCCAGGGCTGGTCGGAGCTGGTGGTGATTTGCAAAATGAAGACCTCTTTGGGGTACCTTCCCATCTTTCCTCTTGCTCATGAAAGAAAGAAATACTGGGTTATTGGGAAAGTCGAAACGATTTTTCTTGACTTTCCAGACAAACCAATAAATTGAGCTAAAAAAAAAACAAAAACAAAAACCCTTAGCTGTATTCTTAAAATGAAGCATTATGAAGGTATTATTTAGTCCTCCTCTTCCTTCTATAGGAGCTACTCTAGAACAGTGCCCAAGACTTGTCACTGTACCCCTATAGTGCCCAACACAAAAAAAGACAAGCTAAGTATCAAATAAACGAAGGAACCCAGGACAAGCGTGAAGCCAAAATTTTCTAGGAAACATCAACAAAGACTAGAACAACTGAGCGGCTTCGAGGAATGATTGGCCAACATGGGCAAAGCTCTGTCCCCCAGGCATCTGGAGTGGGGCCAGCACAGTGATTAACTGTGGCTGAGGGTCAGGGGCAGGTCCTGCCAGCAAGGGAAGTGATCAAAGAGCAGAACTTAGACAAACCCGTCCAGGCAGAGAAACACGGGGGCTGGAGAAACCCCCTTCACCCTTCCCCTTGGGTTCTAATCAGAGACCGTAGCCGCCGTGCACAGCCTCGATTTGCAGCATGCGGACCTACTTAAACAGCCTCTCTTCAACGATGTAATGGCTACAAAAATGAATGCGCTGGAAAGGAGGGTTGTGAGGAGAGAAATGCCAAGGTAACAAGGAAGCTCTAATTTCAAGGCAGAATTCTTCAGTACAGTCCGGCACTCAGCCGACCCACCCTCAGACTATTCCCACACAAGTCCCAGAGGTCATTTTCTTCGTGGAAATGTGTGAAGAGGGTCAAATGGGAAAGAAAATGAGGTTCAGTCTCAAATGAGAAAAGTGAGTCTCTATAGAACGCAAAAGCTCTAAAAGTAGAAATTTAAAACAATGTTCACACATTAAAAAACTGAAGTCCACTCATCATAAGTTAACAGAATTAGGAGATGGATGACTGCCAAAAATAGTGAAGCCCAGAAAATCTTCAAACTGTTCCTAGGATTTTTCCGAAGGAGCCCTTTAGTACACTGACCCTTCGGTCCATCCTCCACATGGTTCCAGCACTGTCAGTGGACGAATGAGCAAATGAAGGTGCTTAAGCTCACACGGTGGCCTACAGACCAACCACACCCACAACCACATCACCCCTTCCAGGCTCTCCAACAACTGAGGACGCCTCACTCCATATCCCCACACCCGCCCGTGGTCATCCATCCCATAATGACCTGTCAGAGTTCAATACTCCATTCTTTATGAGGGATTCTGTGACAAGAGGTTTCTCACACTAAGGTGCCATTTAATGCCATGTGACTTTTGTCATTTGACATTGACAAAGTTCGCTGCAGACATACCCAGTTCTATCAATGAAGTCACACTGACCACCTACAATGGTCAGAGAGCCATTCACTAAATACACACTGGATATAGTAAGTAATGAATAAGCATAATAGAAAAATATTTTCAAATATGTATTTTGCACCATAGTATATGTTTCACATATATTTCTGTGTGTGTGTGTGTGTGTGTGTGTGTGTGTGTTATCCCTTACTGTGACCTTTTAGGTATATACTATGACTTTCGTTTTACGAATAAGAAAACTGAGGATCAAGTTTCTAAGATCACAGGGTCAAATACAGCAGCTCCAGGACTGAATACTAGCTCAGGTGACTCTAGAACCCATTCTCTAATAGTAACCTTTTCTGCCCTCCCTAATTCTCCCCTCTACCTTCTCTATTTAAAGGGCAGAAAATGAAGCTTCAGAAAAGGTATACAGTCAGACGAAAGTGGAAGCAGGGACCTTTATGCTGTGATGTTAGAGTACAGCACCTGTTCTCAATGCTGGGAATAAAGCAAGCCGGGAGAGCCTTGGAGTGCGCTCAGGAGGGCTGCCTCCCTCTGTCTTACCTGAGGCCTGATTTACATGGTGAGACATGGGGCATCTTCCTTTGTACAGACTATAACATTAGACCTGAGTTCTCCACACTTGGGTTTAAAATCCAGCCTCAATTCTTTTTAACTGTGTGACTTTGAACAAATCACTTCACCACTCGAGTCTCACTTTCCTCACGGGTAAATGGGAATCACAATGCTTATCCCATAGCAATGTTCTGTCGAAACTAGAGTAGGAGAAAGCAGCCTGTGAGCACCACGAGAAAAGAGACCCAATTCCTTTCCCATCAGTCTGTCTCAGCACCTGGCGTTTCATTTGACATGGTTCCTGAAGTCTCAGGTCACAATTTCCTGGGTGTTTATAATCTACTAATAACCTGCTGTTTGAGATCTAAGTGTCGAACTGATTAAAAAGAAAAACTTGGCCCAACCTGGAGGTTGGGTAACACACTGGACTGTGGTTCTAGAAGCCACATGGCTGACTGAGGGTTCAAATCCCTGGCTCAAGAGACCTGAAACACACCAGGTCTGTGGGCAGAAGCCCAAGATCCTGACAATCTGGAGGGCTGGGGACTGCGACGTGACACCTGTCGGAGGTACTCCTCTCTCTCTCTTTCTCTCTCCTTTGGGGCTCTTTATCATGAATAAAAGAAATAAAAGCTTTAACATGAAAAGTATATTAACAACAAGGACATTATCATTAACATCACCCTGAAGCACAGCCCACCCAAAAAAATGACAAAATAACACACAACAGTGAACAAACAAGTAACATTTCATTATAGCTGCACACTTCTGCAATGGAAAAGATTTAAAGGGAGAAAAGAGAAAGGCAAAAAAAAAAAAAAAAGAATAAATAGATTAAGAAACCTCCCTGATATCCTAAATGTCTAATCAAAAAGAACAGACCTTGCAATATAAATTGAAAGATCTGCTCAGAGAGCAGCAATTGAAGGCCCAAATTGAACAGTCGCAGCAATTTGTGGAGAAGAGATATTCTGAAATGGCATAATGTAGGAACAAAGAACAAGGCATTTTTATCTGCTCCCAAACAATTAAATGAACCTGTCAATTCCATGTGGAAGATGGGCTTGAAAGAACTGCAGTCGAGCTGGGGGAACATTCAACGTCAGTTAGCATTCAGACAGCAGCAGAAAAGCAGCTACCGATTTCCTGACAGGCCTCTCCTACGCAGGCCAGGAGGAGCCCATGGCAGCCCAGATGTGGAGACGGGAGGGGAAACCGCTCCAGCAGACCCCTTGGAGAAGCCTACACGTGGTTCCTCTCAGACTTGACTAGTCCACATCTACGTAACTGCTCTGGAATTACAGAAGGGAGGCTAAAGATGTAGGAACCCTAGGTTAAAGGTTAGAAAGACATTTAATCAGTCATGGGGCCAGCAGGTGGCGTGGTGGTTAATGTGCTGGACTCTCACATGGCAGATCGCAGTCTAAGTCCTGGGTCTAGCAGCTTGCTTTCTTATTTTCTCTCTCTGGCCAAGTTAAAAAAAAAAATAATAACAACAACAACAATGATAATAATAAATAAATAAATAAAATAATAATTTTTTAAGACATGTAATTTTAAATTCTTTTTAAATTTAATATGCCACAGGACCTACTGTCTTGCTGGAGAGAGAGAGAGAGACAAAAAAAGTGAAAAAGCCCCCTGAGGGAGGATGGCCAGGCCCCATTCCTTTTCCCATTTTCTTCTTGGGATTTTGGGAATGCACCCACATGCACCTGAGGAGTTTTTCAAGCTGTCAGGTCTGGGACTCAGACCGCTCAGTCAACCAGGTAGGATCCAGTCACTTCAACCACCAGGCCACCAGCTGGCCCAGTATGCGATCAATGGTCAGTCTACCTGTCATTCAGATAGGGGAGGAAGAGTTCTTACGTCCAGGACCTTCTCTGGGACGTGGGATTAAGATAGGAATGCATCACACTAGAAATTCAGTTCTTATGTAAAGGAATCTGGCAAAAATCACACATGGGAAAAGCTGCTTTAAAAATCTGTAGAATCACTCAAAAGGTAGGATCAATATGCTTTAATACATAACCATAAGCAGCACAGGGGTCCCGAGGTAAAAAGAGAGAAGAGCTTAGATCTCTGTCTCTCCCATCACCATCTTCTGCCCCTCAGGACAAGGTCTCGGTCGGGCTCTAGAACCCAGGTCACCAGCACCATTTAAACTTTCTTGCTCTTGTATTTTTTTTCCAATCGCACTCCTGTAATTTAAAGGGCACGAAACATAACTTGGTATTACAAGACTGATCTCATTCCTAGGGATGTCTGAAGATCAATATATCAAAATAAACGTGAAAGCACTGTGCAGACAACAACGTATTTTACAAGTAATATCATTCTCCAGACATGCTGTGGGCTTGTGGAGGTCAGGACGCACTCTCTCCCCTCGGTCCTCCTGTTATCCAACACACAGCCCATCACATGTCCTAGGCACTCAGCAAACCACGCAGAGATGGGTGCAGCTGTCAATCAGCTGGCCCTGAAGACAATCTCCTGTGGGCTTTAAGGGGGGTAGGCCACAAGGCCTGAAATGTAACTGCTCGCTGTCTAGCTGGAGAAGAGGTTCCACGGACGCACAGGGTCAAAGACCACACTGTGATAGGTGCTGCTCACGGGGCACAGACCGGAGGCACGGGCAGTGGTGCAGTCTGGAAGCCGGACTCATCCACGTCGGACTCCGACACAGGGTAAGGATTTGCAATACAAAACGAAGGAACCCTGGCACTGGGAGAAACGTAGGCATCAGTTATTCAACTTCCCCTCTTCTTTTTCCCTTTTGTTTCTGATAGGATGCCAGCACTCATCAGAGAGAGAGGAAAAGTGAGAAAGCACCGGCAGGGGAGTTGGCCATGCCATCGGCCCCTCTCCCCCATTCTCCTCTTGGGATATTGGGCAGTGGCCATGCCATCAGCCCCTCTCCCCCATTCTCCTCCTGGGATATTGGGCATGTACACAAGCAGCTGTTGAGTGATTCAATCTGCCAGATCCAGGACTTGAACCATGTAATCAGCCTTGTGGGAGCCAGCCACCTTAACCATTAAACCACTGCCTGGCCCCTCAACTTCCTCATTTTAAGGTTATAAAACTAAGCTTTTTGAAGAGACTTGTTCTCTTTCTTCCTCCTTTGGGGTTCTTTATCATGAATAAAAGAAACAAAAACTTTAAAAAAATAATAAAAAGTTGACAACAAGGACATTATGATCATCATCACTAAACAATACACTAAAATCACACACTATGGTGAGCAAACAAGTAACATTTCATTATAGCTGCCGTGATCGCATGCTTTTCCAATAGAAGAGATTTAAAGGGAGAAAAGATAAAGGCAAAAAAAAACAAAAACAAAAACAAAAACAAAAAACAAAAAAACAGACTAAAAAAAAAACCTGAGTCCCTAAATGTCTAATCAAAAAGAACAGGCCTTGGAACATAAATTGAAAGCTCTACTCAGAGAGAAGCAATTGACGGCCCGAACTCTACTGTCTCAGGCTGTGTACTGGGCTCACACAGCAAAACCACGCCAGCTGGGCCTAGCACTGTCTCTACAAAGACCACAGACGCAGAAGGATCCCTGAGCCATTCCTGCCTTTTACTGCACACTGTAGAATGAATCTTGTTACAGCTCTCTGGAACTAGCAATAAAACAGGAGGCCAGCAATGGCCCCTCCAAAACCACTGCTTACGCACCATGAGACAACATGCCAGCTGACATGGGAAGTCATGAGACAACACGCCAGCTGACATGGGAAGTGCATGTGCACACGGCCAACACAAGCAAACTGGCTTACCTCTATTTCTCAGTGTCTCATTCCCTCTCACTTCACTCCTATGTGGCTCTTGCCCATAAAAAAAAACCTGAGTGCCAAATGAGGGGTGGAAGAAGAAAAACAGCACTTTCATCATCCGATCCTAACCCAATCTCACCTTTCCGGTGAGGCCTTTCTCTTGGACCATCTTACTGAAAATCATAACAGCATCCCTCTCCACCATCTATCACCCTCCAGGTATGTTTCTCTCTCTCCCCTCAGTACATTTAGGGGCCATAGGCCGTGATCGGTATCTGTGTTCTTCAGTGCTTTATCCACAGACCAAGCACAGAGCCCTGGACTTACTAAAGTACTCAATAAAAAGTTGAAAACAATGGGGTTGGCAGGCGGTGTGGTAGTTAACGTGCTGGACTCCCATATGGCTGATTGCAGTTCAAGTCCCATACCTGGTGGCTTGCTTTCTCACTTTCTCTCTCTTTCATCAAATTTAAAAATGATAATAATCAATTAAATTTTTAAAATTCCTCAAAAAAAAAAAAAGAGCTTTCTTAAAAGTTGAAGGTAATGAATAAAAACAGAAACCAGGGAAGGCTTCAAGAAGACATTTGAGCTCATCTTTAAATGAAGGCTGGAGTTCAGAAGCAGCAGACACCAATGGGAAGCAGGGGCACAGTTAGTCATCATAAGTGGAGGAAACAATGTGGACAATTTATTTAGTCAGGGGAAGCATGCACGGGGTCCAGAGTAACACCCATGAGGAGTTCCTTTATCTAAGGTGTATAGAAATGAACTAGAGCAGAGAGACTGTAAAACAGACTCAAAAATGTCTAGTGAAGTGTACAGTCACAACTCTACAAACAGGGTTAGAGGGCCATAGCTAATCTCAGGGACCACCCTGGTGTCCACAGGCTCTCACAGGCCCCACTGGAAACTAGTTCACGGCCAGCCAGTGGCCTGGTGGTGAAGGTGGCTGGATGTGACGTGGCAACTGTGTGATTTGAGCTACAGATCCAACAACATGAAAAATACTCCAGGTGCATGTGTGTGTGCCCAAAATTTTGAAAGGAGAATGGGGGAAAAGGGATTGTGGGGTGGCTAGCCCCAATAGGGTATATTTTCATTCTCTCTCTCGCTCCGGCAAGCACACATGCCCTACAGCAATTTTGTTTTTGTTTTTTTGTTTTTTTTTTTTTTGAGAGGTTTTTACTATAGGGCGCGTGCGCTCGCCAGACAGACAGAGAGAGACAGAGAGACAGAAAGTGAGAAATCACCCCCCTAGGGGGGATGGTCATGCCGCAATCCCTTCTCCTCCATTCTCCTCTTGGGATCCTGGGCATGCACGCACATGCGCCCAGTGTGAGTTTTAAGCCA
>NW_006201094.1:941628-946360 GCF_000334495.1 Tupaia belangeri chinensis
AAAAAATAAATAAAAGCAGTCCAGCTAAGAGTGAGAGAAATTATTCCTGAGAAGCAATGGATGTGGCACAGGCCTTCAAGTAGTTTCCCACGTGGCCAAGTGGTTCTCTGAGCCAAACCCTGCTTCCCCTTTCACTCTGACTTGCTCTGGGTTGGCCGGCCCAGAAAGGCCAGCTACCGTCTCCCCAGCATGGTGGAGTGGTATTTTCCACCTCCAGTTCAGATTCGCACCACGGAACTCTGGGCGGATACTCAACCTGATGTAGAGGCCTTTTAAATTTTATTTATTTATTTTTAATGTTGCGAAGACTAATCTGGGAAACAAGTACATTTCAAAAGGAGAGAAGTCATTAGCATGCATAGAAAATAAAGGCAGTAGAATACTGATCATGCCAATTGAGGAAGCTGGCACAGTGCTCCCCTCCAAGTCACAGAAATTGAGAGAAGATATAGTCAAGCTTGCATATTAAATAGAGACAGTGTGGTCTCAGGACGCAGGCAGTGGCCTCTGTGGGTGCCAGCCCATCCCAGGAGCCCGCTCTGCCACGGCCACCCAGCAGCAGTGGGGAGACGTCACCTTGGGCTGACAACAAACAAGGTCTGAAGCAACCTTTCCACTGTGCCGCTGTCTCTGAGGGAAACAGTGTCTCCTAGGCAATCCAAACACATCTGAAATAAATCTATAGACACCACGGAGGAACGCAATCAATATTCTGGTGAGAAAGGTTTTACTATCAATTCTATTTACTCCCTTTCCTTTACACTGGAAACAAAAGCAGGCTGGTAAATAAATAACATAATCTGTTGATTTCTAAAGTGCTAAAGTGGTTTGGCAGAAAGAAAGCACATTAAACTAGCAACCAAAAGATGGAACCTCATTTCTGGTTTGGGTGGGCAAATCATTTGACTTCTTTAGGCCTCGGCTCCTGTCCTGACTACATCTTAGCTAGAAGTCAGTGGATATTATTATTTCAATGATAACGATACTCTGAGTTGATAGTATTACTAAACGATTTTATAACGTTATTTTTTTTTTCAGAAGTTAAAAACAAGATGAGCCAGGAATGCAAACCTGTCTGGTTTGGAGGGCCAATGTCTTCAATCCTCCAAATTAATAATCTCCACACTTGTAGATAATTATGGGTTCTGGCCACCCATAGCACTCATTCAAACAAAAAGGGTTGGACCACCAAAGTCTATGTGCTCCTACCTAGTACCCACGTGTCAGAGGGGAACCCTAGCAATGATACAAGGGCACACCCACCTCAGCACCCTACTCAGCAGTAACGGAAGACCCTAAAGCCTTTTCCAGAGCTATCCCCAAAGCACATCTGGGTTCTGTTCCAATCAGCCATTGGGACTGGAGGAGCAGCACGGTGACCTCTGACAGAGCCATTTCCAGTGAAGACCCAGCTTTATCACCCTCTCCATCACAATCCACTACTGTCCAATGTGCAATGACAACAGTGTGACAAAGACACTTTACCAAGCTGGGGCAACAGGTCACTGCCAACAAGCCAAGCGCAACAGAGCGAAATACAATCGTACAAGGAACAGGCCCCGATCACAGAGCCAAAATACTAAAGGAGAAGAACAGGCTTTAGCAACATCACCATGGATCCAGCAGTTAAGTTCAAATGCTTCAAGGGTGTGCTTTGGCCAAGACAGTGTAACTTAAGCTGCATGAATAGAAGTAGATTCCCTGGAAGGGGATTCCCTGGAAGGGGACCCACCTGCTGCTTTTACCACACCTGGAAGGTTAATTTAGTTTCATGCAACACACCGACAGACAGGAAGTTCCCTCAGCATGGTAAGGAATCTGTACCCTCTGTACCCTGAAGATCTGTGGGAACTGGCAAGATTTAGTGAAGAAGACATGAGCACCATCCTCAATACCTTAAAGCCCACCCCCTGCCCCCACCAAAAGAATAAGATTGTCATTCCATACCCGCTGTAACTGTAGAATGATGGAGTTGGCAGGGAGAAATTTAGACCCAATAAAAGGTAAAATTCCCTGAAAACTGGGACCAGCAGATGATAAAATGGCTATGTCACTGGACTCCCGTGTAGTCAATGGCGGTTCAAGTCCTGGACCCGGTGGCTTAAACTCATGTCGGGCACATGTGCGTGCATGCCCAAGAACCCGAGAGGAGAATGGAGGAGAAGGGATTGCGGTGTGGCCATGCCCCCTGGGGGGTGATTTCTCACTTTCCATCTCTCTGTCTCTCTGGCGGGCGCACGCACCTTATAGCAGAAAACCTCTCCAAAAATAATAATTCTCTAAAAACTGCCTCCCAGATATAGAAATCTACCTATGGGGAAAGAAACCTCCTAGGGATGCTAAAGCAGAGGCCTGGAGGAGAGGCTGAGGAGGAGTCGCAGAGTCCCCTAAGATCTCATAATAAGGTCAATGCACTACTGCAGATTAAATTGTATTCTGCAAAGAAAGGTAAGTTTAAGTCGTAACTTCTCCCATTCCTGAACATGTGCTTATGACTTTATTTGGAAATGGGGTCTTTCCAGAAGTACAGAAGTAATCAAATTTCGGTAAGGTTAGATTAAATTAGAGTGGGCCTCAAATCTAGTAACTAGTGTCCTTAAAAGAGGAGGGACATTTGGACAGAGAGGGAGGGAGGAATAAAACTCAAGAGCTATGCAGAAAGGCTTCAGTTTGTACACACACTAGTCCGAGAAACCTCAGAGGTGCTCGGACGGCCCCAGCTCTGATTCTGAAGACTGATTCAGTGACTCCCCTCCCATCCAATGTTTCCTCTTCTGAGTGACCAGAAGGCCACGTCTCTCCCCCACCCCACAGTCCCAATGAGGGTATCGAACCTTAACACTCCCTGATGAAGAACGAGACAGGAGACACTTAGCTTCCCTCCCCACCCCAACAGATTCTCGTTTCTCGTTTCTCCCCACTCTGGCATATGGAGAAAGGAGAGGCACACATGAAACTAACAGCTGCTTCCCAACCGTGGAGGAGCAGAGGATGTCAGTGTGTCGCACTTGACAGCTGTGAGCGTCCTCAGAACATAATTACACAGCCGCCGTGTGGAGCCTCCCCCTCCCAGAGCACTCTCCTGTGTCACCGGGTTTTATTCTTCCAGCAACCAGGGAGCAGAGCAGTGTCGATGAGGCTCCGGGAGGCCTGCGGGTTAGGTGAACTACAAGTCACGGGCTGGCCAAGATTAGACCTCGGTCTCAAGAGTCCAGGACGCTGTCACCCTCATAATTTCGCAGGCTTTTCTTCTGAAGCATGTACAAGGGTTTTTGTGATCATATACTGGGGAATGCTTCAGCAGGGGTAAATGGAAATTATTCTAATTAAATGGGTAGAGATTCTACTGGAAGAACAAAAAGAGCAAGCCCCACTTTTCTTCATTATACCAGTAAGAGACATTTCATATACACTCCACATAACGACAGCTCTGCACTGTGAATTTGGGAGCCTTAGGCAAAAGTACATCAGAATTGAAGTGTGGGGTGCACATGGCTGTGATGGAACTCAGAGAGCAGAACCGATCTGCCAGGCTCCTCTGTCTCCTACACGGACCTCCCATCCTACTGTTCTTCTCTGTCCAACGCATGACTGTCCACATCTGCTGTCTTTAAGAAGTTGCTAACACCAAGGGTAACAATGAAGTCAATGCATCAGAAACTGAGAACAGAGGCACTAGCCCTTGGGCACCATCAGACTTTTCCTTAAATATCATTATATTAAGCTAACTGTCCATCTCCAAGGCTCAAGATTACTCCCAAATGCTCAGGGTAAGAAGACAAATTCAAGGCCAGAAAGGGGCGGAGGTTAAGGTACAAGGTTCCCACATGGCTGACCACACCGTTATAGTCCTGTGTGTGCATGCCCCAAATCTCAAGAAGAATGGAGGAAAAGGGACTGCGGCATGTCCATCTCCCCTAGAGGGTGCTTTTTTGCTTTCTCTCTCTCTCTCTCTCTCTCTCTGGAAAACACACTCACCCTACAGCCAAAACAAAAAGCAACTGCAAACTTTAAATGCACACTAAAATTACAATGTACAAGTACATGCAGAAATCACATTCTTCCTGAAAGAACTGAAAATATCACTGGCAAAGTCTCTTTAATTCATCAGGATTAAGAAACAAAAAGAATATCAATTAGATCGCATCTTCTACTTAAAAGATCTCTGTTTCTCTGATTAAGAGGGAAATTGATGCAAAGAAATAAAAAGATTGTTACATTCAATTAATCTCTTCACCTCAACCCACTCCCTAACCCAGTATGTACATTTTGGGAATTTCTTTCTGCCTAGTCTGTCATGTTAAAGGCACAATGCACTGCAGTGCAGGGCGCACACACACACACACACACACACACGCACGCACGCACACACGCACACATGCACAAGTGCATATTTAACTCTGAACTGTAGAGTAATGAAATCCATTCCAGGTGTTGTAGTGAAACCTAAATTCACTTAATTGCCTTGCCATCCGTGAAGACAGTGCCCATTGCTGAGGCCTGAACACATGAAACATAAGAATATAAGAAACAAGCTGTACTCACACACCAGCTATGAGATAATTCAGGAGAGAAGGAAGTTCCCATCTTTAGAGGACTGAGTGTGTTTCCAGAGAAACTGCTGATACCAGCTTTCCGACCATCTCTCTCCTCCTGCCTCACACACCTAGAAATAGACGTTGATCCTGTAGAAAAGCCTGGGAATTTTCCTTCATCTCAAAAGGGAGAGGGA
>NW_006201094.1:946391-961009 GCF_000334495.1 Tupaia belangeri chinensis
CTGTCTCCCTTGCCTCTCAACTCTCTCCCTTAGGTGGATGCATGCACACCAGATGGTGCAAAGCCGCAGGTTGGAAGGAGATAGTAAACCCAGGAAATATTGCAGTATGAGCTTACAGAGTGACTGATTCAAACAGGAATGTGTCAGCGGCCCACTAATTAATGGGCAGAGTGCTGGGTGAAGGGAAGAAAAGGCAGCTCAGACAAGCAGCTGGAATCCTCAGTCCCTTCCACCCCTGACCTCCATTCCCCCTCCAGGGAGCAGAAAGGCCCCGAGCAAAGGGATCCTCTGCAGCACCATCCAGAGAGGCTCTCCCTCCAGGATAGTGGCCGCAGAAGCAGTCCCGGAGAGCCAAGTAGCCTGAGGCTGATGCAGAGCAGCTCCCTCCCAACTGACAGGCTGTATCTGGCCAGCATCTTATCTGCAAAGATAAAAACAACATACCCTGGCTCCCCCTGCTCGGTCTGTGGCTCAACCACATAGAGCAAAATGTGTTGAGTGCAGGTGTTCTAGCAACAGGGTATATATAGGCTTCGGTCCTGGCTGTAGTTTGTTTTCATCTTACTTCTGAAAAGTTGGCTCAGACGAACTGGACCGAGATTACTTGTTTCAGGGTCTCAGGTTTGTAATCTGTGCATAGAAGGCTTAGATGACAAGGTGACTCTGGCAGATGTGATATCGCTACATAGTCTCTGACACAACCCCCCCCCATCAAGAAGTAGGGGTGAAGTCCTGTGCCCTTGAATGTAGACAGGCTCTGTGACTGCCTGGCCGACAGGACATGGAAGTGACGCTTCGCATATTTCAAGGCTCAGGCCTTAGAAAACTGGCAGCCTCCACTTCTTATCTCTGGGAGCATTCTGTCTGGGAGGCCTGATATTCTCATGTACAAAATCTGATCCAGACTGAGGCTGCCATGCACTGAGAAAGGCCAAGCTAGTGATACGCAAAGGCCGGTACTGTGGGCAGAAGGGGGATCAGAATGAAGGAAGGAGAGCTGTCTGGCCTGTTCCCAGCTGAGGTCCAGACATCACAGAGCAATCACAGGCTATGCCCTATGAGGCCTGCCCCAATTCCTGGCTCACAGAATCCTCAGGTGTAATAAGGTGTTACTTTAAGACACCGGGTTTTGAAGTTTGCATGCAGCAATCAGTAACTGAAACGGGACTCATAAGAGCCTCGGGTCTGACTCGCACTGTGATCTTCACATACACCAGTGGCCTCTACCTCACACCCGATCCTCTCATCAGGGCAGCCGACCCAGGATTTAAAGGGCGGGGTGCATGCATAGGTAGACACTATCTAACGCTTGAGAATCCATTTCCTCAATGCACGTAAAACAGACAAGAGGCCATTGGAGCAGGAGGGGAGACTCTGCAAAGGGAGTCAACGCAATAGGAGACAGAACCAGAAAAGGGAAGAATGAGAACGAGGGACTTCACTTGACTCCTTTGACCAAGCCAGCTCTCACCTGCAGGTGTTTCAGTGACACAGGTCAATACGTTCATATTTTACACTCATGTTTAGCATTCTGTAACTTCGCTTTTGATGAAACTCCTAACGGCCAGTTAATGGAAAGAGAAGTACCACAGACCCTTAATTTTTTTCAGTTCCTAAATAATCGGTCATCAGTGGCAAACAAAGAAGTCACTTTAAGGGGGGGGGCAGGCAAACCTATAGGCAATATTTAAAAGTACCTTAAGGCTCCATTTTCTGGTCTTTAAAATGGTTACTCTGAGCTATGTCTACAGAAGAAAGGAGTCTAACATCCCCAATGTTCTAGAAGTACAGCAAGTAATCATGAGAAAGTAGCAGACATGGACTGGCCTCAGTGGCTAACCGTTCTAGAAGTACAGCAAGGAATCATGAGAAAGTAGCAGGCACGGACTGGCCTCAGTGGCTAGCAAAGCAAACTACAAAGCACAGTGGAAAACGGCGTGGCCGATGAGAGGACGAGTGGGGGGACTACGCCACTAACTGAAACTACGTCCATGAAGTGAACACTGAAATGATTCAAGAGGTCACAGCCTAGATGTTAAAATACGTACCCTGTACTTAGTAATGAAATAAAAGGAGGAAGAAGAGTGTGGTAGGACTGGGTGGTAGAAGCAGTGAACACGGTGAATAAAACATCCAGAACCCAAAAGCTGGCTCCCGCTGAGGGTGCATGCTCTAACCGTCTGTCTCCCCTATCACCTGAACATACTCCAAGCACAACCATCCAGAGGGACGCGGGAGTGGCTAGTCTTCTCTAGACTCTTACCACAGATTTCCTGTCGATGCCAGAGGAGAGTGAAGGCTGCCAATCACCCAAACTCTTACTAACCTCTCTGCGGGACAAACTCCTCCCCCAAAGTCACTGGACCTCACCTTGCACTCGGGCCTGTGGCCAGTTCTGCAGGAAGGGTGTCCACACCACTTGCCATCAATAAAGCTATTCCAGCCTACAAGGCCAAAACAACAAGCCTGCCACTGACATTCTCAATCATGGAAACACTGGGCAGCCCTCAGCACTGTCTATGGTCTGCTGGACAGAGATAGGACAGATAGGCTTTCAAACAGCAGGGGATAGCTGCAGTCCTCAGTTACGTTAGCAACTCCCAGGGAGAAACTGTATCAATGGTGCTTGGAAGGATGGTGCTCAAGAGTGGAGTGAGGTAGGACCAGCAGTTAGCGTAACGCCGGGCGCATATGAGTGCATGCCCAAGATCCTGAGAGGAGAATGGAGGAGAAGGGATTAGGGCGTGGCCATCCCCCCAGGGGGTGATTTCTCGCTTTCTGTCTCTCTCTGTCTTTCTGGCAAGCACACACGCCCAATAGCAAAAAAATCTCCAAAAACAAAATAGCAATAATAAGCCAGTCAGGCTAAGGGACCCCAGAGGAACCCAGAGCAGAGACAGTGAAGAGTGTAGAGACAGAAGGTGAGGTTACATGGGAGAGCAGAGGCCAGGTTAAACAGGGGCACTTTTGAAGTTAATGACAATGGGAGTTACGGCAGGTCTTAAGCAGGGGAGTAACACAATGGGGACAGGACTGTCTGTGGGACACAATTACTCAGGCTCTCTTGCATGGCTGAAAGGTACATCGGTAATTAGAAATATCCTAGGGTACTAGAGAGAAGGCACTGGGGGCAGAATGCAAGGAAAACCAAGGAGGAAGGTAGACTGAAAGAGTCTTATAGTCTTATAACACAGCCTGGACATTTTTAATCATCATACTTTGAGTTTGTCTCTCAAAATTGAGGAGCGGAAATAATCCTTGCCCAGCTTTCTGGCTATTTGGATTTGGATAATGGAAAGTTTACTCTTTGGTACTCAAACCCTCACCTCTTTCAAAAAAAGGCCTGAGGCAGTTTACAATTAAAAAGAAGGTAAAGATAGACGAACAAAGCGAGATGCAGCACAAGGAAAAGGAGACCTCACAGTTTTTCTCCACCAGCCCCCTAGGGTCTCAGGATCAACACGAGTTACAAAGCTCCGACTTCACGGCCGAACATTCAACTCACAGGAAAGAATCATGGATGAGGATAGTATTTCCAAAGGGGACGGATAAAATTAGGAAACAGAATCAAATTCCAGGTTCTCTCTGGGTTCATCTCTGGGCAAGCCCCTCTCTCCATTAGGAAAGGAAAATAGAGGGGAAAAAAAATTCATGGAAAATCAGTAACGTAATAGCAGTAAAGAACTCATCCATAGGTCCTTTTAAACAGAGGCCACGGGACCAGCAGTTAGCGTAATGGCTATGTCGCTGGACTCCCATGTAGTCAACCGCGGTTCAAGTCCTGGACCCGGCGGCTTAAACTCACGCCTAGCACATGTGCGTGCGTGCCCAAGATCCCAAGAGGAGAATGGAGGAGAAGAGATTGCGGTGTAGCCATCCCCCCTGCGGGGTTATTTCTCGCTTTCTGTCTCTGTCTTCCTCTTTCTGGC
Source organism: Tupaia belangeri chinensis (assembly GCF_000334495.1). Taxonomy (NCBI): domain Eukaryota; kingdom Metazoa; phylum Chordata; class Mammalia; order Scandentia; family Tupaiidae; genus Tupaia; species Tupaia belangeri. The sequence continues at coordinate 950,321 of NW_006201094.1, forward strand.
GAGCGCACGCGCCCTATAGGGAAAACCTCTCCAAAAAAAAAAAAAAGAAAAAGAAAGAAAAAGAAAAAAAAAAGAGGCACACTAGGTTTTACTCATTCATATAAACACACACACACACACACACACACACACACACACAGTCATTAACAGTGCTGCTTGCTGGATTCCGAAACCAGCAGGTGGAGTAATAATTACGTCATTGGACTCTCACATAGTCGACTGTGGTTCAAGTCCCAGTCCGGGTGACTTGAGACACACACATGGTGCGTATGTGTGCATGCCTAAAATCCCAAGAGGAAAACAGAGAAGGGACTGAGGCATGGCCATCCCCCCCAGGGGGTGATTTCTTGTTTTCTATCTTTCCAGCAGGCACACACCCTATAGCAACAATCTCTCAAAAAAATAAATAAATAAATAAAAATAAAAACTGCTGTTAGATTCCAGCCTATTCCCACTTTGCTCACAGAGCTCAGTGTAATGATTCATTAGGCCCCAGTCAAACAGATTCCAATATGGCGATGCTTGGCAAAGCACCAACACAACATCCATGAGTGCAGAAAGACACATGCCCCAGATACACAACCCAGAAAGCTGCACACCCCGCTCCACAGACACTCGTCCTGTCACTAACTAGTGTGGGGAGTGCTGAGTGTCCCTTCCCCAAGTGAAACCCTTCCCCCTGGCCCCATGTGCCTCCCCTCCTCTGGGCCATGGCTGCCGTGGAAAGGCCCCTGCACAGAGTTACTTCTGCTCCGATCACGTCAGAGGAACATGATGGCTAGCAGTACCCTAGGGTATGACCTCAGACACTGCAGGGAGAATTTCTAGAATGGCAGTACTTAGTAACTGGAAAAGCCCCTAGGACCTCTCCAGCCTTATGTCAGCATACACAAAAGAGTGACTATATTTATATGACACTGGAGGGAAAGGAAGAGGATTCTCAGGCCAGAAGTGCCCACTCTCAGCAGGCCTCCATACCCTTCTCCCTCCTTCTATGTCCTGCTCCTAGACCCAAACTGAGAAGTTCTGAGGAACAACACGGTGTTTCCTCTCTGCCCTTCCTGCATTCCCACCACTCAGCCCATTTCACAGTGAGAGAAACCAAGCCACTTCCTTTGTTCCCCTCCCCTGGATCCCCGTCCTCAGACGTGCTCTTCTCATCTCCAAGCTACAGTTCCAGAAGCAGAAGACCCTGGCACACGACACCCCTTCTCTTAGCACTGAGCACAATGCCTAACGCTCTAAAGGGGACTTTAAAATGTCTGTTGATTCCTAATAGAAATGAGTGCTTATGTCACTGGAAGACACACACGGGATGTTCAGAGCAGTATTCTTCACAGTACCCGCGAACTGAAACAACCCCAAATGGCCCATCAACAACTAGATGGATACATATATGCTACCACATATTCACACACTGGAATTCTGCACGCCCCGCTCCACACACACTCATCCTGTCACTAACTAATTTGGAAGCACAGCAGTGGTGCTTCCAAATTCCCGACAGATACCAACTTGCAGGATAAGGAAGAGAAAAAATGGAGACAATGCAACATTGTGCATATTCTTTACTCATCATCTAAAAACCCTATTTAAAGGGTCAGCTCCATATAGTGGCAAACAGGATAGATACTCAGGCCATCCCACATGCAAAGGTTCCCAGTTCAAATCTGGACATCTCCTTGAGCACACAGGAATGTGTTTGCCTGTGATCTGGGGCCAGCTGAAGACGGAGGTAGATCACAGTGGATCACAATGGATCACAGCGTCAGGGCCCTGTTGGGGTTGCTGGCTCTCTTTTCCCTCTGTCTCTGTAACTTAAGAAGAAATACTAAGTTCCATATTATTTACAAAGGTCTGTATCTTAGAGCACACTCAGAAAACAAGCGTGACCATTACTGGATGGCAGTTGAATAACCTAACATGAAGATCACATACCAAGTCTAACAGCACAACACAGAATCACATGTTGAAATGGCCAGTTGAAGGACTTATTTTGCTTCCCAAACTTAACTATTCATTGGCCCAACCCTCATCGGATTTGTATAAAGTATACTTTGTGTATAAATATATTAACAGTTACTAGACCTGCAGGAATGATTCACCACTAGCAGCAGAGTACCTGCCACAGACATGTATGACAAGGGGAGAGCCACAGTAAGGTGGTCTTCCCAAAATGTGGACCTTCATCCGGCACTGTGCAAGTCCTGCTCTTTAACCACTGCGTGTCAGTGGAGACAACAGCCAATGTCTGCTCACAGGAGAACTGTAATATTCTTCTCATTTTCCCATCTTCTTTTTTAAAAATAATTATTCCATTTTTAAATTTCATTATTTATCTATTTTTAATTTGTTATAGGGCACATGTACTCACCAGAGGGAGACAGAGAGATAGAGAAGGAAAGTGAAAAAGGCAAAATGCCAGGTCCAGGACTTGAACCATGGTCAGCCATGTAGGAGCCCAGTGCCTTAACTACCACACCACCTGATGACCCATCATTTTTCTGATTTCTTAACTGATTTTTTTCCCCTCGAATTGTAAGAAAACGAATTTCCCAAGAAAGGGCTAGAATGAATTCCCCTATGAAAATATTAGCAAAGAAGAATAAACTATTGTTACATGCAAAAGATGTGACAGAATCTGACAGACATAATGATGAAAGAAAGGTGACAGACACAAAAGAATAGGCGCTGCATAATTCCATCTATGTGAAGGTCCAGAAAAGACGAGATGTACTCATGCCAAGAAAGTCCTTACAGGATCAGCGCAGAAAAGGCAGGAAGTACATGGGAGGCTGCCCATGGAGCCTCCTGGCGGGCCTGAAATGCCTGGACACAGACCTGGTGGCACACAAGTGTCTAAGAACCAACTGTGCTGTGTACAATGACGTTGCCCAGGTCTAGCCTCTGTGGCATGCCAGACTGTGGAGTGGGAAGCTACAAGCCAACTGTGGTTCAAGCACCCAGCCTAGGAAGCCTGAAAACAAGGAGAGCGTTTACATGTGTGCTCAGGATCCTGGAGGACAGAAGGAGTGCAAGAAGGGGCTCATGGAGAGGCCAAGCCTGTGGAAGGAATTCTTTTCTCTCTCTCTCATGCATGCATGCATGCATATAAATAATTTTAAAACAAATACATTTTATTTTTTGCCAAGTAAAAGCTGCACCTCAAAAAAAGCAGGAGGCCAGCATGTGGCAGAGCAGTTAAGGTGCTGGCCAACTGCAATTCGAGTTCCAGACTCAGCAGCTTAAAACTCACACCCGAGAGGAGAATGGAGAGGAAGGGACCACGGTGTGACACCCCCCCCCCCCGGAATGGATGATTGCTCACTTTTTCTCTTTCTATCTCTCCATCTCTCCAGGGAGAGCACATGCCCGGGAGCAAAAATCTCTCCAAAACAAAAGCAGGGAAAAAAATGTGTTCAATGGCTGAACAAATGAATGAATGAAGAAATGAATGAGTCAGAGTCAGAACTAGAATTAAAGTCCACTTCCCAATGCCTGTGTCTACTAAAGACGTTTGAAATACATTAGAAATCTTCAGCGGACACACTAAACCTCACATTGGCACATGTCTAAAAATAGCAAAAGACATTCTAAAAGAGCACAATTTATCCAAACAATAAACCCAGTTAGCGTAATGGCTATGTCGCTGGACTCCCATGTAGTCGACTGTGGTTCACGTCCCGGACCCAGTGGCTTAAAATTCATGCCAGGCATGTGTGCGTGCGTGCCCAAGATCCCGAGAGGAGAATGGAGGAGAAGGGATTGTGGTATGGCCATCCTCCCTGTGGGGTGATTTCTCGCTTTCTGTCTCTCTGCCTCTCTCTGTCTGTCTCGCAAGCTCACGTGCCCTATAGTAAAAACAAACAAACAAACAAACAAACAAAAAAATCTCTCCAAACAATAAACCCAGTTTCCCAATTCCAGCCATTGCTTTATTATCCTACACACGGTGGGCATCCAGTACGTCTGTCAAATCACTTTTAAAAACAACTTTGTCCAGGGAAGGGAGCAATCTGTGTGGCAGGACCCTGCCAGGGGTCTCTCTCTCCTTTATTTATTATATACTTGAAGAAGAAGGAAATAAAAATCAACGATTGAAAAAAACAACAACCCTGTGTGGATATCCTGTTTGCCCCTCTTCAGCAGCCTCCCCTACTCCTTGCCCTGGAGAGCTGACCTTCACAGACACATCCTCAGTATCTCTGGCCTGCTGGCTTTTAGCAGGGTCTCGCCAGTGGGGAGTCCGGTGGAAAATAAGGAAAGATTAGAGGAAGAAAAGAATGGAAGCTTGGGCATTGATTTACCCATCTCCCTTTTCAGAGCATGACTTGGAGTGTATTTCTCTGAACTAAGCTCTTAATTGGTCCATCTCTCCCAAAGATCCCCTTCAGAGTTTCAAGACCCTCCGCCTCGCCAGCCCTGTTGGGTCTCAGTGTGCTTTCCAGTCACTAGAGGCACATCTGGTGGCCTCCCTATCCTCTTACCCCACTTTTGTAAACTGTCCCTACACAAAATCCCCCTGGATTTACCCTAATTTGGACATGCCAAGTGTTTCTGACTGAGACTGACTGCTACAATATTGAACAACAACATGGGGAAAACATGCTGCACCAAATTTATTACCTCCCGCGTGACTTTTGCCATGCAGCTTTATTTGCTACCTATTTACGATACAAAGCAGCCATTTCCCTACTCGCCGCTTGTCAGTTTCATGAGGACTGACACGACTGTAAGCTCTGAAACCCTGCAGAGTACCTGCCATTTGGAAGACGGGCAGATGTTTGCTGAATGGATAAATGGGTGGATGGGCGAATGGGTAAGTGAATGAACAACATGGTAAAATAGCTAATGAAAGAATGTTCAAAAAAGAGAGAGAGAATGTAACTTCGGATTACCATATAGATGTGTAGAGAAAAGGACGAAAAGAATATAAAGCTTGAATTATTTCTTGTTGTTATTATAAAATGACTGGGAGTGGGTTTTAAAGTTTAATTTTTCATTAAATATGCTGTGTTTGTCTAGAAATAATACTTTAAAAAGAAAACATATTTGTGTCACTGAGCTCCAGAATGAAAATGAAAATGTAAAAAATACGCATTTATATATTTTATGGCTATATCGGTAGAATACTAAAATAAACTTTCTCAAGAGACATCCAAATGATTAAACATTAAAGTTGGCTTTCCCTCTGTACATAGCTATTAAAGAGTAATTAAGACTTTCCACTGTGTTGAGCAACCACTTGCCTAACAAAGTTGCCGGAATCATGTTAAGACCGGGCAGATGGAATGGAATGAGATGCAAACGGGGCATAGTCCCCAACTGGATTTATGGCCCGCTTTTTACTGTCTACAATTCTAACCAAGAAGGGACAACATGGCTACATACACTCAAGTCTGCATGTTTCTCAGAGGCCTCTAAGCTAGTAACAGGAGTGAAAACAGTCCTAAACAGATGCTGGAAACTTCGGTACTAGTCTCATATAGACCAAGAGGTAGCTCTGTGACCCTAGGCAAGGTGGTTCCACCTCTCAGGACTCCCATTTCCTCATGTGGAAAATCAAAGGTTTGTGGGACCAGTAGATGGCATAGTGGTTAGATTGCTGGACTCCCACATGGCCAACTGCAGATCAAGTCCCAGATCCGGTGGCTTGAAACTCACTCTGGGCATGTGTACATGTGTGCTCAAGATCCCAAGAGGAGAATGGAGGAGAAGGGACTGTGGCATGGTCATTTCCCCTGGGGAACTGATTTCTCACTTTCCTTCTCTCTGTCTCTGTCTCTGGCAGGCACACTCACCCTAAGGCAAAAACTTATACCAAAAACAAACAAACAAACAAACAAAAAACACCTGGAGGTTCCTTTCTAGATCACAAGTCCTTCCAGCTCAGACATTCTGTGTTCAGTACCTCTAAAGCCAGAACACCTGACTGAATGGCAATATAATTCATGAAATGCTCCCCCCAGCACTGCCAACTCTGCAGGACCAATGCCAACTCCGCAGGACCAATGCCAGCTCCAGCTCACCCCACAACTTGCTCCGCTTTGGTCGGCTATGTTCATTTTCTGAGAATGACTCCCCCATGTGTTCTTGTGCCCAAGTCAGAAACCTGGCCGTTATCTTGGATTCCTGTCTCACCTTTACCACCCACATCAAAACACCAACTGTCTCCAGGTCTGCCTTTCACTTAGCTCTTGGGTTATCTCCATAATTGCTGTTCCTATTCCAGTTCGGGGTCTCATCCTCTCTTTTCTGAGCTATTGGGTCATCTGAAAAGTCAACACACATTTTTTGCATAAAAAACATAGACCGATATGTTATGACTTTTCTGATGACCTGATATATTGCAACACATTCCTAACCAGTCTTCCATGTTAAATCTATTCAATCTTTTCTCAAAATTTGTAGGCCACAGTGGTTTTTCTAAAGTGCATTTCATTCCCCTGCTTAAAACCCTTCAATAGATACTGCCCTCAGGACAGTGCCCGGTACCCTGTGGCTGATGCACAAGGCTCTTCCTGATCCAGAGTCCTGGCTTACTCTCAGTCTCACTCCTTCCCATTCCCCCACCCTCATCACACTAAGTTAGGAGTGGTTCCCCCGGAGGCGTGTTTTTCATGGGCTCATGGCCTTTGAACACAATATGTCTTCTGGCTAGAACACCCCTTCCTTCCCCCTCCTTCCTCTTCCTGGGTCTGGCTACTTCCTGCTCCTGGTCTTTCAGGCTCCAGCTTTCTCTAAAATCCCCCTTGGGCTCCAGGCCATGTTAGGTACTCTTCCTATCCACTCTCCTAGCACCGGCTCTTTATTACCCAGAATCCTGCTCTTTATTTTCCAGAATTCTGTTGTTTTCTGAAAGAAACTTAAGAGCAGAAGGTGGCTCATCACTTATTTCAAGAGCAAGAATAGTACCTGCCCAGTGAGTAATTAAAATATGCACACTTATATATTTCCTTAATTTTCTAACTTAGGAGATAGAAAGCATTCCCAGAGATGACTATATCAGTATTTTGTATTTAAGCTGTATTATCCTCAAGTCATCCCGGATGATTCTAAGCTCATCTTTAAAGGAAGACCCATAACATTCTAGGTCAAAATTCAAGACAAGGCTAAAGGTAATTACATATGGGATGGAGACATACTGTACAACATCTATCGGTGGATACTCAAATGCTTACTCCAGGAATCCAGCTCAATCACGCCGATCCAGGGCATCTTTATGAACAGTGATTAACAGCACAGGGACACCATCAACTCACATCGGGGACAGAAGATCAGGCAAACTCACATGCAAGCATTCCAGACCGATGCATGGGTAGTGCATACCTTTCCTCTCCAGAAGTGGCCCTGTCTACACTCAGATGAGCATTTTGTTGTCTGGTCTTGGAAGGGCCAAAGAGAAAAGTTGTCGAGAATTCTGGGTTCTGGAAAAAATCATTAACTCCCTTTCACACAAAAAAACAGCAAGAGGCAGATGGTGGTGAGAGCACACAAGCGCCAGACAGCGGCTGCCCCTGGGAACTGCCTTCTGGCCGCTCCTCCTCTTCCGCCCACCTCCCGATCCCAAAAATGAAGAGAGTGAACTAAATGACTGTGAAAGGCTTTCTGTCCCCCGTGGTGTATTATCTACTTATGAGTTCTTTTCCCTCAGGCAAACACAGTGGCAAGACTAAGTCATTAAAAAGGTGGACATAGATGAATGCTTTTATAGACCTTTCTCCCCTTCCAGAGAAAATTAGACAAGGGGGGAATAAAAAGCTTAACAGTTTCTTTGGTTTCAGGTCTTTACCTGTTACCCTCTGTAGAGTAAAACTTATTTAGCAGCATTTTCTCATCCGAGGTGCTTTTTTAAGGGAAAAAAAACTGTCAACTTGTTAGAGGGCATGTGTACTAGCTGGAAAGAGACAGAGAAAGCGAAGGTGAGAAAGCAGCTCCAGCGTGGATGCCACACACAATCCCTTCTCTGTTCTCCTCTCAGGATTGAGGGCATGCATGCACAAACACCAGGTATGTTTCTCCCAGCCCCCATCTCCAAGACTCGAACTGAGCAATCAGCCATGTGGGATCTAGCCATCACACCATCACGCCACCAGCTGACCTAAAAAAGGAACTTTTAAATAGCTTTGAAAAACATCCATTAAACCAGTAAGGTTTTTGAACATCTGCATTTATATAAAACGACGTTTTGCAAACTTCCTGTGAAAATCCCAACTCTCCTCTTCAGTCCTAGCTAACACGCTGGTCACATGTGGGCACTCTGTGGAGAGCAGGGTCACCGAGTCAGCATAATTCCAGAGGAGCCCCCACATCAAAGAAAAAAGGGAAAAAGACAGGAAAGAGGTAGTAAAAAAGCCATGGCCAAGCCTTTCTGCGAGTCCTCCTAAAACTCACACAGATTCTAAACCCTACACTGTAGCGGCTAAAGAAACCTTAAAGGTATCAAAATACACTGAACTTTGGGAGTCAGAAGGGCGTAGTTTAGCATCTCCCTGAGAGCTTGCTCAGTCAATGGGCTGGGCTGGGGCAGCACACGCTGCTGGGAGTGGTCTCTCCCAGGAACCTCGAGACGGGGAGGGGCAGGGTCCACATGATCTTTTTTTATCAGAGGGGGTACATGCTCACCAGAAAGAGACAGAGAAGGGGCGGAGTGAGAAAGCACACCCAAAGGATTTGCCACTCCATCCATCATCCCCTCTCATTCTCCTGTCAAGATTTGGGGCATACATGAATGTACTAATGTGGTTTTCTTTCTCTTTTTATTTTTTTTACATTTTTTTTGGAGGGGGGAGAGGTTTTTGCTATACGGCGCGTGTAATCGCCAGACAGAGAGAAACAGAGAGACAGAAAGCGAGAAATCACCTCCCAGGGGGATGACCACGCCACAATCCCTTCTCCTCCATTCTCCTCTCGGGATCTTGGGCACGCACGCACACGCGCCAGGCGTGAGTTTTAAGCCACCCGGTCTGGGACACGAACTGCGGTTGACTACATGGGAGTCCAGAGACATAGCCATTACGCTAACTGCTGGTCCCGACTAATGTGGTTTTCAAGCTGGAGGTCTGGGACTCAAACTGCCCAGTCAGCTATGTGGGATCCAGCAGCCTTAACCACCATGCCAACGGCTGGCCCCAGGGTCCACATCTTGGTTAATGCTTCAGCAAAGCAGTGGAGCAAATGCAGTGATAAGAACAAGCCCCCCCCCCCCAGTGGGCCTCAAAAAGGCATTCACTGTTTCCTGCACACCCATCTCCATAACCCTTCCCACCCGATTAGGAAGAGTACAATTTCTACTGGAATTAAACAGTGACTGACGAGGCAGTGCCAAAAGAGGACCTGAGAAGACCCTATTCACTGAGTGCAGGAGCGAAGCAGGGAGGTGCCAAGAAGGGGGATCTATCTGTTGGAGGCCAAAATAAACAAACAAAAAAAAACTGTCAGACAAGAGCTTTCAGCTGTTCAAAAGAAATTTGTCCCAAGGCAAATAAATCTTTAATTGATTAATGTCATAAACAATTAAAATGGGTCTTTACTGCAGAGAATACCCACAGCAAGAAAGCTTTTTAAGCTTTCCCTTAAAACCACAAAGCAGTCAGCTTCAGCACTTTGCCCAAAGCCAAATTCTTCAAATGCTCTGTGGAGGAGTGGAGGAGCTCAGGCCACTCCGAAACCAGGAATGGGTCACGAGACCCTGGACTCCTCGGGATTCCACTGGGCGGAAGACATCAGTAAGAGTGGCTTCAGCGCAGTGCCTGACACACCAGTGACCACTAAGCCCCTTCACAAACAAACATCAAAACCCACCGTGGCAGGTTGGGTTCTTCAGAAGCTGAAGCTAAATTTCAAGATGTTTCTTAAGAGGATTAACCCTTGTAAAGACAGGAGGAAGGGCAGGATCAAGCAGAGAAAGCAATACACCTGGGCAGTGGGCCCTCATACCTCAACCTCACCTCTCCCGGTGTCTCCAGATGTGGGTCTCCAGAAAGGACATGCCTAGGGCCAGTGGTCCTCTAAGGGACCTGGGGGCAGGGGCACAGCTCTGCAGTTGTACCCACCTGTTTTTTAAAAACACAACCTGTCCTTACATGATGATTAGGCTTAAGAAGATTGAAAGTTGGGCCAGGCAGTGATGCGATGGCCCACATGGCAAGGATCACCTCCAGAGAGCTCCTTGGGCAGGCTGGACATGTGTGTGCCCATGATCCCAGGCTGGCTATAGCTGGGGGTAGGTTAAGGTAGCAAGACCCTGTAGATGGTGCCATCTCTCATTCTCTCTCTCTCTCTCTGTCTTTGTCACTCTTGATCATAGGAGAAATAAATTAATGAACAAATAAAAAAGAAGACTCGAAGTTTAAGTTATGTTACTGGGAATAGACTAAGATGGATAAAATACAAACCAATAGGAAAATATTTCCATTTATGCTTGAAATGACTTGACAATCATTTATCAGATTTTTTAAAATTACAAGGTAACATCAGTCTTCCCACTTATTGAAAGTTGATGCAAATGCACACGCAAATACAAATATAAATGTACCTATTTATGTAGAAGACTGTCTGGAAGGCTGTGCCCAATAAGATTCATTGTAGTTAACTCAAGGTGCTGTGATTTAAGAGGGGCTTGGGTTTCTTAGTATCCGTCAATACAGGGGACAGTAGTTAAGGGCACTGGACTCCTACATGGCCAAC
>NW_006201094.1:961079-999732 GCF_000334495.1 Tupaia belangeri chinensis
TGGGCAAATAAAAATAAATAAATAAAGAAATGTAAAGTAATTCTCTGTGTGTGTGTGTGTGTGTGTGTGTGTGTGTGTTAGTTATATTTTTTTGCACCAAGCTACCTTTGTGAACACATAATATGATGTAACGACAAGCAAAGGTATCCTTTATCCTCTCTGGAGGACTTTATTATCACACTCATGAATCCAGTGAGAACCACCGTTAGAGAGGAAGAAACTCAAGACTGGACCAAAGCCTCAAATCCAGCCCCAACTCGCACAAAGGCTAACCACTGGCCACTCCATACCACTGTGTCCCTGCATGTTAGCTAGAGCAGGAAGAAACTACTGTAGAAGATCTTTACAGCTCCTTCCCCTGCAGTGTTCTGTGGTTCTAAGAGGAATGTTAGCCGCCCTCCCTCTCCATTATTTTTTGAATCAGAAATTAAAGTTAACTGATACACACATAAAGTACCCTAAATAAAAGTGTAAATGTGCTGTAAGAAAACTGTACTGACGGCCATGAAGTTTGAGCTGTCTGCCAACTACCGGAACTCTTCCGGGGGAAAGCAGCCCCAGGCAGGTCTTCGCCACGAAGCTGTAGAAGCATGTTCCAAACTGGTCAGACCAGGAAAAGCACACCTGGACCTGCAGGAACCTGGGGCCCACTGTGTCGGATGGCAACTCTTGATCCTGTGAAACGTTACCACTCTGTACGCGCCGCACACGCCATGGGAGCCAAAGTATTTGTTCTTGTCTCCAATGGTACTGCGCTCTGATTGTCTGTCATTCTCTGTGATATCTGCATTTTATAAGCAGAGAGCCGCAGGGACTATGCCAAAAAACGATAATTCCCTAGTTTCTCCCACAATAAAAAGCATTTCCCGAAGAGAAGTTTTGCCTACATGCCTCGAGGATCATTTATCCTACTGCGTTATACATCTCTAGGACCCACCCTACTACTTGCCACAGAACTGACAGTCAATGATTTATTTTCAGTTTTGCTATAGGGCACGTGCACTCTACAGAGATAGAAAGAGAGTGAGAAAGTGAAAAGGTACCCTCCAGGGGGATGGTCACACCACAATTCCCTCTCCTCTGTTCTCCTCTCAGGATCTTGGGCATACACATACACACGCCCAGCATGTTTTAAAGCTGCCAGGTGCAGGACTCAATCACAAAGTCAGCCACATGGGATCCAGCCACCTTAACCACCACACGACCAACCAGCTGGCCCAACAGTCAATAATTATTAAACCAAATGAGTATGTGAATTTATGTGTATATGCCATGGCCCAGTTCAGTGAAACTAAGGATATCATTATGCAACCCTTGGAAATAACACTAAGAAAACATCATGCAACCCTTGGAAATGAGGCAACAGGCAGGCTGTATGCCCTTTCAGCCTCCCCCCCCACCCCCGCAGGACTGTCTCACCAGCAAACCCAAGGATTATCTGATTCTCTGGGGAGATGTACCTGTGTTTGTCTTACTGTTAACCATAGATTAGGGTTCAGACTCTGAAGTGAATGTTAACCTGGTGATATTTATCCATTATAGATGAATATGATTCCTCCGGTAGAAACAACAGCCCAAATTCCATTGCTTTATTCCCCTGTGGGACTTTAACCCATTTCTTACTTAACCTACCATCTTATTCCAATATCCTTTAGTGTCTAGGACTGCATGGCGGCACGAGTGCACCTCAAACCACCTTCACCTTCCAGCTGGTTCCCCCATTACACTGGACTCATCTTTGAGATGTGCTCAGTTTATATTTGTGTGAGTCAAGTTTATAACTTTTTTTTTCTAAAGAATTATTTAATTTTATTGATTGATTGATTGATTGATTGATTGATTTTAATTTGACCAGAGGGACAGAGAGATAGATAGTGAGAAACCATATTCCCAGGGAGGTTGGCCACTCCGCAATCCCTTCTCCTCCATTCTCCTCTCAGGATCTTGGGCACACACGCACATGTACCCAGAGCAAATATTAAGTCACCAGGTCCCAGACTCGAACCACAGTCGACAATGCAGGAGTCCAGCGAAGTAACCATTATGCCATCTGCTGGCCCTCAAGTTTTTGACTTAAAAAAAATTACACATTGGCAAGAAAAACACCAGAAAAGAAGATCTAGTTTGTAGTCGAGGATGAGAATAAGACATACAGAAACATTTATATTTTAGGTTAAAATGGTGGTGTGGGAGACAGATATAAAGAGCTGAGAATGAAAGAGATGTATTTTAGTTTAGTTCACAGCTAGGTTTAGTATTTATTGTCAGGGATATATTGAGTCATCAGAAAAGTCATGATGTATTTTCTCTATGTTTTTCTATACAAAAATGTGTCACAACTTTTACGATAACTCGATAAATCCTAGACTATTTGTTAGAAAAGGGGGAAAAGGGAGTGACCCATTAAAATGTACCTACAACACAACGCAGTAGTTGTATCTCTGGGATGCGTTGTACTGTGTGCTGTACCACACAGCAGTTCGACCTCTGGGGTCAGAAGACTGAAATTCCAGTCTCAGGGAGGTTTACAACACTAGAAGTCCCTTCTCCCTGAATGGCAGCATCTAGCTCCAAAATTATATCATTATTAAGTAGCTCTTGACTTGGGAGAGTTAATTCACCTCTAGTCCAGCTTCCTTCATTCCCCTTTACAGGCATCTCACTACAGAGACAAGGAAGTCTTTAATTTGCTTTAAAATAAATCAGCTCCATTAATGAGGTACAGCGGCCTGAAGGCAACAGTCAAATTTGAGTAAAATCTCACAACCCTCTCAGGCTGGATCTGTTTCTACAGTTGACTCGGACAAACTGCTGTTCCTTGTCCCAACATGAAAGCGGGACATTAGTCAAAAACTCTTATATTTCAGGACCAGCAGTTGGCATAATGGCTATGTTGCTGGACTCCCATGTAGTCAACCACAGTTCAAGCCCCAGACCTGGTGCCTTAAACTCATGCTGGGTGTATGTCCAAGATCCTGAGAGGAGAATGGAGGAGAAGGGATTGCGGCGTGGCCATCCTCCCTGGGGGGTGATTTCTCTGTCTCTCTATCTTTCTGTCTTTCTGGAGAGTGCATGCGTCCTATAGCAAAAAAAGAGTGCATGCGTTCTTTGAAAAAAAAAAAAAAAAGAAGAAAAAGTTTACATTTGGACCTAGGTTCACACATACAAAAAGCCAAGTATAAAGCTCTGGGCACGGGGATACATAGGTAGGACATCTCCTTTCCTATCAAAGTTAGGGTCCTGTCTATGCTGTGATGTTAAAACTACATTTTACTGATTTCCTTGATTGCTCCTGTTTATATTCTAAAAATAATCAGTCCTTAACTTCTCAACCATCAAACATAGCAAAGTATTCTTTGATTTTGTGCTAAGTCTCTCTCCCTTTTCACTATCTGCAATCAAAAATTAAAATGAACTACGCCAGCGTTAAGAGACAAGGACGTAGACGTAGGTATATTTTGTTCTATCACTGCTCAAAATCAAACAAAAGTGCTGAGGTGGAACTGAGACTCTCAGCACACGTGTGTACGCATACACTCACCCCCTTCCCATGACGGCCGCCCTCATAGCATGCACCAAGCCACCCAAAGGGAGCTCAATAAATACCCGACGAGTATCTGAACGAGAGGACAAATCCATGAATCACTCTGAGATTGAAAAGGACAGAACAGCATTCCTATTCTAAAGGGGTAAAACCCGATACAAAAAGATTTAGAGTCGTGCAAGAGCCAGAAAGCAATTCTTCTGCTACATCTGGCACGATTCAACCCCTTCAAAGATAATTATATATGTTTCTGGAAGATTAGAGATATTTGAGAGTTGAGATAAGAGCAATAAATATGATTAAGGGGACAAAAATTGGTTCGGTGAGGGAAATAAAATCACAGTAGCAAGGGTTAGGTTAGACTAGAGGCAGTCCTCTGGGCTGTCTTCGGGACCCGGACTTGACTCCGGTTGCAGGCTCAATTTAATTACTAACAATAAAACATGCAAAACTAAGAAATCTTGATGTAGACAACTTGCAGAAATAGCACATTATTTAAACTGCTGGCAAGACACAGTCTATCATTTTTGTCAACGTGGCTTAATTAGCAATATTTCTGTTCTCTACGCCCCGCACAAGCACTTCGGTGCAAAAGCTGAAATCTGCCCCATTGCCAGAAAGAATGTCCACAGTGACTGGTTTCAGTTCTGTGTTCATGAATAAATATCCAATGTGACCTTTAACACAGCCTCCGGCAAGGATTATTATAATGAGAATACTGATCATTTACCTCCCATCCACAGCAGGAAGAGGGGAAGGTCCACTCTAAAGGGAAAGGGAATTAAACACGCAACAGTCCTCCCCGGAGTCCTAAGACTCTCGTCCCAGTGATCTTTGAAACCACCATTCCCCTCAGGTGGCCAGAAGCACTGCTCTCTAGATAGGGGACCAGATCAAATGACAGTGTAAGAAGCTTTTGAGGCCATAGGGCCACAGGGAACTAGGACAGGACACCTCAAATCTTCCTGGAAGTAGCAGAACTGTAAAGTCCAGTGAAACCATAAATGACCCTAGCCCACCATTATCACTTTCTGGACCATCACCAGACTCGACAGTAATAAGCTGAGCAAGGCATGTGAGGATGAACAGAAGGCTAGTTCAAATTACTGGAACTTCCACGTGTTTCACAAGAGGCATCTTTTAATTGTTTTAAGTCTTTAATCCTACCAGCAACCCAACCAATCACATTATTTTCACAATGTTTGTATACTGTCTCAAATTTTTGTGATGAGGTGGCAGTATAAATAAACCATACTTAACTAGCATTTTTGAGTACTTGAGATTACAAAATATTTTCAAATAACTCAATCACTTTTTAAAATGTTTTAAAAATTTTACTTAAATTATTTATTTACATTCATTCACTGTACATCGTTATAACATACAAAATGAGATTTTCCATCCAGAGTACACTGTATATTGGCTCAATCAAACACATCAACATACATGCTATTGTCAACAAATAATTTTCCATTTCTTAATTATTTAATTTTATTGATTGATTGATTGATTGATTGATTTAACTCGATAAATCCTAGACTATTTGTTAGAAAAGGGGGAAAAGGGAGTGACCCATTAAAATGTACCTACAACACAACGCAGTAGTTGTATCTCTGGGATGCGTTGTACTGTGTGCTGTACCACACAGCAGTTCGACCTCTGGGGTCAGAAGACTGAAATTCCAGTCTCAGGGAGGTTTACAACACTAGAAGTCCCTTCTCCCTGAATGTTAGCATCTAGCTCCAAAATTATATCATTATTAAGTAGCTCTTGACTTGGGAGAGTTAATTCACTTCTAGTCCAGCTTTCTTCATTCCCCTTTACAGGCATCTCACTACGGAGACAAGGAAGTCTTTAATTTGCTTTAAAATAAATCAGCTCCATTAATGAGGTACAGCTGCCTGAAGGCAACAGTCAAATTTGAGTAAAATCTCACAACCCTCTCAGGCTGGATCTGTTTCTACAGTTGACTCGGACAAACTGCTGTTCCTTGTCCCAACATGAAAGCGGGACATTAGTCAAAAACTCTTATATTTCAGGACCAGCAGTTGGCATAATGGCTATGTTGCTGGACTCCCATGTAGTCAACCACAGTTCAAGCCCCAGACCTGGTGCCTTAAACTCATGCTGGGTGTATGTCCAAGATCTTGAGAGGAGAATGGAGAAGGGATTGCGGCGTGGCCATCCTCCCTGGGGGGTGATTTCTCTGTCTCTCTATCTTTCTGTCTTTCTGGAGAGTGCATGCGTCCTATAGCAAAAAAAGAGTGCATGCGTTCTTTGAAAAAAAAAAAAAAAAGAAGAAAAAGTTTACATTTGGACCTAGGTTCACACATACAAAAAGCCAAGTATAAAGCTCTGGGCACGGGGATACATAGGTAGGACATCTCCTTTCCTATCAAAGTTAGGGTCCTGTCTATGCTGTGATGTTAAAACTACATTTTACTGATTTCCTTGATTGCTCCTGTTTATATTCTAAAAATAATCAGTCCTTAACTTCTCAACCATCAAACATAGCAAAGTATTCTTTGATTTTGTGCTAAGTCTCTCTCCCTTTTCACTATCTGCAATCAAAAATTAAAATGAACTACGCCAGCGTTAAGAGACAAGGACGTAGACGTAGGTATATTTTGTTCTATCACTGCTCAAAATCAAACAAAAGTGCTGAGGTGGAACTGAGACTCTCAGCACACGTGTGTACGCATACATTCACCCCCTTCCCATGACGGCCGCCCTCATAGCATGCACCAAGCCACCCAAAGGGAGCTCGATAAATACCCGACGAGTATCTGAACGAGAGGACAAATCCATGAATCACTCTGAGATTGAAAAGGACAGAACAGCATTCCTATTCTAAAGGGGTAAAACCCGATACAAAAAGATTTAGAGTCGTGCAAGAGCCAGAAAGCAATTCTTCTGCTACATCTGGCACGATTCAACCCCTTCAAAGATAATTATATATGTTTCTGGAAGATTAGAGATATTTGAGAGTTGAGATAAGAGCAATAAATATGATTAAGGGGACAAAAATTGGTTCGGTGAGGGAAATAAAATCACAGTAGCAAGGGTTAGGTTAGACTAGAGGCAGTCCTCTGGGCTGTCTTCGGGACCCGGACTTGACTCCGGTTGCAGGCTCAATTTAATTACTAACAATAAAACATGCAAAACTAAGAAATCTTGATATAGACAACTTGCAGAAATAGCACATTATTTAAACTGCTGGCAAGACACAGTCTATCATTTTTGTCAACGTGGCTTAATTAGCAATATTTCTGTTCTCTACGCCCCGCACAAGCACTTCGGTGCAAAAGCTGAAATCTGCCCCATTGCCAGAAAGAATGTCCACAGTGACTGGTTTCAGTTCTGTGTTCATGAATAAATATCCAATGTGACCTTTAACACAGCCTCCGGCAAGGATTATTATAATGAGAATACTGATCATTTACCTCCCATCCACAGCAGGAAGAGGGGAAGGTCCACTCTAAAGGGAAAGGGAATTAAACACGCAACAGTCCTCCCCGGAGTCCTAAGACTCTTGTCCCAGTGATCTTTGAAACCACCATTCCCCTCAGGTGGCCAGAAGCACTGCTCTCTAGATAGGGGACCAGATCAAATGACAGTGTAAGAAGCTTTTGAGGCCATAGGGCCACAGGGAACTAGGACAGGACACCTCAAATCTTCCTGGAAGTAGCAGAACTGTAAAGTCCAGTGAAACCATAAATGACCCTAGCCCACCATTATCACTTTCTGGACCATCACCAGACTCGACAGTAATAAGCTGAGCAAGGCATGTGAGGATGAACAGAAGGCTAGTTCAAATTACTGGAACTTCCACGTGTTTCACAAGAGGCATCTTTTAATTGTTTTAAGTCTTTAATCCTACCAGCAACCCAACCAATCACATTATTTTCACAATGTTTGTATACTGTCTCAAATTTTTGTGATGAGGTGGCAGTATAAATAAACCATACTTAACTAGCATTTTTGAGTACTTGAGATTACAAAATATTTTCAAATAACTCAATCACTTTTTAAAATGTTTTAAAAATTTTATTTAAATTATTTATTTACATTCATTCACTGTACATCGTTATAACATACAAAATGAGATTTTCCATCCAGAGTACACTGTATATTGGCTCAATCAAACACATCAACATACATGCTATTGTCAACAAATAATTTTCCATTTCTTGTTTAATCACTTTTTTATTTTGTATTCAGACAACTGTCTCACTATATTGCCCATGCCAACCTCAAATTCACAGTGCTGCTCCCTCAGCCTCCTGAGTCACTGTGATTAAACGCATGTAGACAGCTTTCAGGTTGGACTGGGAACTGACCATGGGCTTTCCATGGGGTACCAGCCCACAGGTCACAGTTCTTAGCAGTGTGTACCACAGCAGCTGGGCTAAACTGACATAGCAGCTGTTTTTAAAATAGATCTGTTTTTAAAAAGAGTCCTTGGTTCTTTGGGGGGTGGGGAGGGTGCATAGTGCTTACGTGGCTGGACTGCCACATATCCAACTGCGGTTTGAGTCCTGGACCCAATGGCTTGAAACTCACACCGGATACATGTGCATGGATGCCCAAAATCCCAGGAGAATGGAGGAGAGGGGACCGAAAAATGGCCATCACACTGGGGGGTGATTACTCACTTTCCTTCTCACTATCTCTCTGGCAAGCGCATGCACCCTATGGAAAAAACCTTAAAAAAAATTTTTTTCATAGTATTTCCAAACAACAAAAATAAGACCATGAATACCTGTTTATTGAACCAACCTTTATGAAACCTTGCCACACTTCCTTCAGGTTTTTGAATAATCAAACACTACAGATACGGCTGTTACATTCCACTCTCCTGTCACTTAAAGAGGTGACTGCCATGGAGAAGTGTGTGGGTATCATTCTCAATCACATTTCCATACTTTTACTACATGTGTGTATTCAGGAACAACGTATAGTGCTGTATAACATTAAATAACTATTACATTGTACAAATCATTCTGCTACTTGTTTTTCTTAAGTTGATGTTTCTGAGGTTGACCAATGCTGAAAATTTAACTCTAGGGACCAGCAGTTAGCATAATGGCTATGTTGCTGGACTCCCATGTAGTCAACAGCGGTTTGAGTCCCAGACCCGGTGCCTTAAACTCACACCAGATGCGTGTGCGTGCGTGCCCAAGATCCTGAGAAGAGAATGGAGGAGGAGGGATTGTGGCGTGGCCATCTACCCTGGCGGGTGATTTCTCGCTTTCTGTCTCTGTCTTTCTGGTGAGCACACGTGCCCTATAGCAAAAACCTCTCTCAAAAAATTAACTCTAGTTCATTAACTCTAATTGTTGTATAGTGTCCCAATTTATTTCAACTTTCACAATAACCTGTGCCTGAAAGGATGCAAGACTAAATACCCTTCCAATCTGAAATAGCCAACGAGTTGATCTGACATAGTTCTTACTCAGAAGTCAGCGCTCTTTCTACTATCAAACTCTGACTTCTGAACTGAGAGGACCGGCAATCACACTGCACATACAAGTGCCTCTCCACTTCTCTCTCTCAGAAATGAACTTTTTTCCTTTGAAATCTATCCTGTAAAAAAAAAAATGGTTCTGACAATTACTTTGCTTTTGCAGTTCTAGAACAAATAGTGCTTCTCAAACGTGAACGGGCATTTGACTCACTGGGGACTTGGCTGAAATGCTGTCTCTGTTCTAGCAGGGCTTGGGAAGGGCCTGAAATGCTGCATTGCTTTTCCTTTTCTTTTTTTTTTTTTTAGTGCTGCATTGCTTTTCCTTTTCTTTTTCTTTTTTTTATTTTTTTAGTTTGCTATAGAGTGCGTGCACGTGCCAGAGAGAGACAGAGAAAGTGAGAACCCCACCCTCACCCTGAGGGTGACAATCATGCATAATCCATTCTCTTCCATTCTCCTCTTAGAATTTTAGGTGCACACTCAGCATGATTTTCAAACTACTGGGTCTGGGACTTGAACCATGCAGTCAGCCATGTAGGATCCAGCCACCTTAACCTGCACACCACCTGCTGGCCTCCAAATGCCGCATTTCCAGGAGTCGTGCAGGTTCATACACCGAGTATCAGAACAATAGGGAACATAAAGGCAGTAAGTGTGTGTGCAGGTGAAGGGGAGAAGCAGCAAGCGCGTCACCTAGACGGGCAATGTGGGGGCTCACGGGCACCAACGCTGCTGCTGCTGGCGAGATAATCTCCATCCTTAGTGCCCCAGCACCAGGTATCACTCTTCACTGAGCGATAACCACTAAAATGGCAATGACAGAAAAATTCTAGTCATCAGGTTTGTTCTGTAAGGGCCAGACTTGTGTATCTAAACTCGTAAGTGCCAATGAAAAAGTTTTGCCCTGACAGATTCTGCTCCTAAATCTATTAAGTAATGACTATACCAAAAGAAACATGTCCAAAGGTTAAAGTTCAGAGGCACGAGCCCGACTTGGGAATCATTAACGAACTGGAAGAAGATGGAAAGAGCAGAGTGTCTTGGAAACTCTAGTAAGTTCCATCTGGCAAGGAAATAAAATTCATTTAAGCATGGACACTCTTAAACAATCATTATATCTCTAAAGAACGAAAAAAATCAGTTTCTGCCCATAAAAGCTCTTGTCCACAAAATATAGATATCTCCCCTAATATTTTATGGTCAGCAGGATACTTAACCATTGTCTACAGTGCTCAGGGACTGCTCTGTTATCTGTTATATTCTAAGTGTCCAGAAGACAGAAATTATAGCTGACTTTTCTTTACCGCCTGATCACATGGCTCCCACTTACCGAGCCGCCTTCTTTTTTTTTATCTTAGAGATTTCTGCTGTAGGGCACACGTGCACACAGAAAGAGAGAAATCACCCCTCAGGGGTGGTCATGCCACAATCCCTTCTCCTCTCAGGACTTGGGCGTGCACGCACACACACCCAGCGTGAGTTTTTAAAGCTGCCGGGTCCAGGACTCGAACTGTGGTTGCCTATGTGGGAGTCCGGGGCAGCGTAACCATCACGCCATCTGCTGGTCTCTATTGAGCCTTGGAAGTGTAAAACAAGCACTAAGCAGTTTAAGCAAGTTATTTTACATAAAATACTTTGCCTTTACTTACTAAAGGCTACTCCTTCTTCCTCACCTCCCACCCCACCCCCACCCCCTAATCCTACAATGATTTTCTCTAAAATGTTAATCCTGGCTTCTTTCAGTAGGGATGATGGAAAGGAGGAAGAAGGAGGTGATACCTTCTCTGCCCAGGGAATTCCAGGTCCAAGTTTACCAAAGCCTGTGGGGGCAGCTCAAATCACTTCAGCATCCACACAGACATGACCAGGAGCCAGTCACTGCGAGAGGCATGGGACAGCAAACAGCTCCTGCCTTCTGCAAGCCGCCTGCAAACATGCAGTCCAGCGGAAGGCATCGGGCAGAAGAATTTAAATACTCTTATTATTTCCTGAACAGACAGACACATTCACGCACACATACCTATTTGTCGGGGAAAGACAGAGGGAGTCCTTCTGACAAAAAGGTTAAGATCTTTATTAAGATGGTTTGGGGACTGGACCTTTAAAGACAAGTACTTAAAATAAATGAAGAAAAAACATGAACCCAGGTAAGGAAGCATGTGAGAACTATGCCTAGTGGGTAGTTGAGTACCTTGGAATGGCTGGAATGCAAAGACTCAGACTGTTGGAGCTCCTGGGCAAAAGGAATTTAAAGAATTAGTTATTCCAAGGGGTTGCTTGGTTGTGAATCTCTAATTTTGCTTTTACTTAAGTGTTATGCTCTTTGAAAAGTCTCAATGTGTGGGACCAGTGGATGGCATAATGGCTATGTTGCCGGATTCCCATGTAGTCAACCACAGTTCAAGTCCTGGACCTGGTAGTTTAGACTCCCACTGGGCATGTGTGTGCATCCAAGATCCCAAGAGGAGAATGGAAGAGAAGGGATTGTGACATGACCATTCCCCCCCCCCAGGGGGGGGAGATTTCTCCATCTCTGTCTCTCTGTCCCTCTCTGTCTTTCTGGCGAGCGCACATGCCCCATAGCAAAAACCTCTCCAAAAAAAAGTCTCAATGTGCCTAGCCTCAGAAGCATTTCCTCGAGGCTGTAGCCTGCAAGGTAATTATAAGATGCCTGCCCAGACTCAGCCCTACTTGCTCTGGCCCTAGAGCCTAACACAGGATGATAAAAGAAACACATCCACAGTTTCCAGACACTTGCTCTAGAGAGTATCAGGCCCAAGCCAAAACTGTCATCCAAAATGCCTTACAAAGAAACAAAACAAATTCCACATACATCCAGAGCACAAAGACTTGAAAAGTGTCCTGTGAACTATTTACAAAGCATACACTGTAACAATAAAATATTAGGATGAAAGTTTCCTCCACAATCAGAAATAACTCCTGTCATTACTGTAATTACACCCAGTCCAAAGACTTCTAACAGAAAGAATTGCACATAAGGCCAGAGGGCTGCACAGCAGCAAGACAGAATGCTCTGCGAGGCATGGGAAGGTTCTGGGCTTGCAACCACAGGCTGCTCTGAGTAGGCTGGTGAGCTGGGGCTGGCTGGGACTGTGGGAGGGGAATCGTGGCATCAGGACCTTGTTGCGGTCCTTGCTTTCTACTTTCCCTCTGTCTCTGTCTCTCTAGTCAAATTTTAATTAATTTTTTAAAATGTTTTCTTAATTATATATTTCGCATTAGATGCACTCTCCAGGCAATGTCTAGAATTAAAAGAAGTAAAAAAGAAAATAACTTTTAAAGAGAAGAAGGGACCAGCTGGTGGAATGGTGGTTAATGTGACTGTATCCCACATGGCCAACAGTGTGGTTCACGGCAGGGCGGGAGACACGCTGGGCGCATGTGCATGCTCAAACTGAAACAGAGCAAGAACCCCCTAATCTATTTTCTAGGGTTCCTGAAATATAAAGTCCATTTGCATTGTAATGGCCCAGAGTAAGGAGTAAGCCTTCAGACTTTGGTTATGATAATGACCAGCATGGACCATGGGTGAGGGCCATTTGACCTCTCAAACTCTCACTTAAAGGAAAGAAGGTTTTCATTTCAATGTGTAAGATGTTTTGTAGACTGGAAACTGCTGGTTGTGAGCTCAGAGACTCCAGGCTGAATGGTTCCAGACACCTGAAGAGGAATGTGATTATCTAAGGCCTCACCAATCAAAAATGCCCACGAGCTGATCACCCCCTCTTGAACCAAATCACTGAACTGATCATGCGCCTGGGACCTCTGCCCCTAATTTTGCCCTTAAAAACGCAATGTGGGGAACACCTCGGGGAGATCGGGTCTTTTCAGCATGAGCTGCCCGCTCTCCTTGCTTTGCACTTTGCAATAAAGCTGTACTTTCCTTCATCACACCATGTGCCTATGGCTTGGTTTTATAGCGCTTGGGCGAGCGAACCTGATTTGAGTTCGGTAACAAAACTCCTGAGAGGGGAATGGAGGAGAAGGGGGGGGTGTGGCCATTCCCCCAGGAGTTCTCTCTCTCTCTTTCTCTCTCTCTCTGTCCACATGCCCCATAGCAAATGGAAATAATAAAATAAAATAAAGAAAAAAAAAGAAAATAACGAAAGTGTGCTGAGTTTGTAAGAAACTGCTAAAAATATCCAAGAGTAGACTTAAGAAATGTCGTCTGTGTGAAGCCAGATTCCAAGAAAAGTGTCTAACACTATTTCTGGAATTACAGCCAGATGGAAAAACAATTCTTTTTGCTTGTATTTACTCCCAGAATACACAGAAACAAGAACCAAGAGCAACATTCTTGACCTCCTCTGTATTTCTGAAAAAAACACCTATTCCAGGAGAAAAAACATGTTCCCGCCTCCCTCACAGGATAGGTATAAGGATCAGATAGCACAAGGGCTCTTTAAAAAGCTCCTGAAAATGTATGTTATGAAAAAACTGCAAAGATTTAAAAATGTTTTGCAGCCAGTAAACTCATACTTTAATTTCCCTTTCCCATTAAACTTTTTTTTTTTTTGAGAGGGTTTTGCTATAGGGCACGTGTGATCGCCAGACAGACAGAGAGAGATATAGAGACAGAAAGCAAGAAATCACCCCCCAGGAGGGATGGTCACGCCTCAATCCCTTCTCCTCCATTCTCCTCTTGGGATCTTGGGCACGCACACACATGCTCCCGGCGTGAGTTCTAAGCCACTGGGTCCAGGACGCGAACCGCGGTCGACTATGTGGGAGTCCAGTGACATAGCCATTGCGCTAACTTCTGGTTCATCCCATGAAACATTTTTAAAGAATTATTTTATTTAACTTTTATTTCTTTATTTATTTTATTTCTTTATTTATTTTATTTAATGAGAAAGCAAGCCACCAGGCCCAGGACTCGAACTGCAGTCGGCCAGGTGGGAGTCCAGTGCCCCTAAACACCATGCTACCTGCTACCCCTCCCATGAACCTTTTAAAGTCTTCTCATGCATAAAAATAGTTTGCAAAGTAATAAAGTAACATGCAAAGAAACAAAAACTCACATGGCTGACTGTGTGGTTTAAGTCCCTGACCCAGCAGTTGGATGTGCCCAAAAACTCTTATTGTCATATAGATGGCCTATGTTCACAGATCCCAGAGCCCAGGGGCCAGTCCCATCAAAGATAAAAAGACTAAGAAGATTTTTCCTGGTGTTTTCAACTCTATATACTTGGGGAATCATGCTCATGATCTGGGTGGATCTTGGAAATTCAAGATACCAGGTAAACTAATTTCGTACTTGTCCTTTAAACGAAGCCTGGCTTTTACCGGGTGACAGGCTCAGCTTCTAAAGTCTGCTGGGGCATCATGACCAAAGGTAAACCTGGGCGTCTTGCATGATTGTTTGCTAAGTATTGAAAAAGTCTGATGTAATCTGTTCTGTAAGCAACAGTTACCAAAAAAAAAAAAAAATAGTAAAATCTATAAAGTTCACAGTTTGGTATACCCTGTGTCTTCCTGATGACATGAGTATGAACTCATAGAATTCAGAAAGCCATGAAGACAAGTGATTGTACTGTACTGTAAAAACCTTTGAAACAAGTGAATTTCAGCAAAAATAATATATGCTGTGAGAATACAGCATTAAGTCATAACAGCCATCCTCAGATCATCCATGGCAAGTGGTTACTGGTATAAGATGAATGTGTCTCTCAAGAGTCTCTCAATATCAGGTCCAAGCAGAGTAATGGGAAGGAGGAGAAAAAAAAAAAGATTTTAAATATTAATAATAAAAGCAAAAAGAATATTTTGAAGTGAGGGAAAACGATGGTGACATTTTCTATACAAGGGTGTAATTTTTGAGGTCATTTTCATCATTTCTAAACAGTTTACCTCAAAGAAAGGAATACCACTCAGGGGAAGATATGACCAAAGATTTTCTTAGCATACATAACACGCTCCATCTTCTGACCTGCACAAAGTTCCTCTCTGCAAGCTGCCTGTTCAAATGAATTAGGTGAGCCATTTTTTTTCTCAAATAAGTAGGTAATTCTGATATCCCTAAACTCACTCTGAGCTCCCCCCCCAAGAAGCAACTCAATTTTGGACATAGACAAACACACATCTCCCCACTCCACCGCTTCCTTGCCACTGCAAACCCACTGCTGGTGCCCTGACAGCCACTCTCGTCCCCTGGCTTCATTTCCTGCCTGTGGGTAACAATGAGGGGTGCCATGTTTCTTAGGCACCCACTACCTGTCAGGCATTGTGCTCAGAAGGGATTACACTTCATTTAAGCCTCACAAACTCCCAGAGAAGTACCTCACGTCGAGGAATTCATGTTGAGACTTAACAGCCATAGTTAGAGCCACAAGAAAAGGCCGAGCAGGGATTTAGACCAAGAACTGCCCAACGTCAAAGTCCCTTTCCTTGCTTTCTCCTCATCTTCACACAGGACCTGGCAATGGCCACGAGCCCTTCCAATTCTGACACTGTACTGTTTCCTATCGTTCTGATCTCCAGGTTCCAGAAGTCCGAGCGTCCTAGCTCAGCTTACTCCTGCCTCCCACTGCCGATGCTGGGCCCCCAACAGGAAGAGCAGGGACTGGAAACGGGGAGACGCAGCGGCGTGTGTTGCTTGTCATTGCTTCTGTCCATCCAGTGCCTCACACACAGGAGAGCTTCGGGGACTCCTGTCGCCTGCTGGAGCACTATCGCCGGCTTTCACTTGTCTTTTTTTCCAAGAATAGAGATCATCCCCTAGCTCATATTAAGGAGAGAATTTTAGGAAACGGCCTATTACTAAGAACTTAAAACTGTCTTAACATGCTGACACTTCACTTAATATTTTATGTACATGTGCTAAATATAGGCTGCAAAATCCCATACTGATTTACTCACTTATCCAACATAAAGAGTATCTTCTCTCCATCAGCCACCGTACCGGCTGCTGGAGACAGCGTGAGCCACATTGATGAGTGTATAGGAAAGGCTCGGAGACGTGACATACCTCGTAGAGCCCCAGATGACGCTAAGTGGCAGGCAGTGAAGAGTGGAAACCTGTGAAAAGCTTAAGATGACACAAGGTGATAGTGCTCACAAACCATCGCTCGTCACTTATTGGCTCAACACCCAGCGATGTACAGAGTGCACTGTACATACATATCATCTCATTTAACTTGTCAAATCTAAAGAAAGGTTCATTTTTAAAGAAAATATTATTCGCTCATTGCTTAAACGCTGGGTAATACAATCCACCTAATTTTGAAGAGTCGTTCTAAGCCTTTCGTGTTGACGAGTCACAGGCTGCCTTCTAAGAGGCATGGAACCCTCCCGTCCTTGCAAAATAGATTAAACCTAAGACGCCTATCTGTGCAAAAAGTACCATGGGAACAAGCCACATCCCAAGTAGTAAATATCCTATTACCCCGCTGAGACACTGGAAGCCACCAACCGCAATTTGGCATTTACTTACTGAATTTCTTCCCTGTGCCCAGATTTGTTTATTTTTCTATTTCACAGAAAGCGTGCATGTCTAGGGATCTTAGTCCGGTGGCTAGATGGGGGCGGAGAATGAAACAGGGAGACAAAGTAAAGACCATCGCCAGGCTAGTGAGAGCACAGCGGGGCTAGGATGCAGACAAGTGGGCCCCACACTGCTCCACTGTCTCATGAGAAACTCTAAACCCAGATTTTCATAGAGCCTTGTGCATTTTTAGATGTTGCCATCCCACTCCGTCCTGTGTGTGATTTTAATACAATGAGGGCCACACAAGATAAGGCTGCTGGCTAAATTCTGGCTGCTCACAGTAGATTTAAAACATCTGGGTGAGAATAACGAAGGTAACAGAGAAAAAAATAGGAGAGGTCCCCACTTTTGCTCTTTGCAAACTGGTCAGACAAAGCCAAAGGGGAGTGTTTGCAAATTCGCTGAGAGAGGGGAGGTGGTAAGAGTTCCCCTGCTGCAAGACATTTTCAAGCGCTGCCATCCCCGGGCTAGTGTGACACCGAGTGAGGTTTTAAGTGACACTGTTCAACACAGTGTCCTGGCAGCTGGTATAAAGTCCAGAAATGATACCGCTGTTATTATTGCTGTTACTGGGAAAAGAAAAGCTCCGACACGCCCGCCATCCTCGCTGTGCAACCTTCACTAAGCACGC
Source organism: Tupaia belangeri chinensis (assembly GCF_000334495.1). NCBI lineage: Eukaryota > Metazoa > Chordata > Mammalia > Scandentia > Tupaiidae > Tupaia > Tupaia belangeri. The sequence continues at coordinate 978,229 of NW_006201094.1, forward strand.
CCATCTCTATCTCAGTCTCCTCATCTGCCAAATGCGCTGGCATAGAACAAGCTCCCATAAACGTCAGCTGTCACTACCACAGACGTGTCAGGAAGCCCTTCCCAAAGTAAAATGTGATACAGAAGAAAAGGGAAACTCTAGGAGCTGTGAACTTAAACCAAAGCTTTAACAAATTATTTCGAAACAGCTTGATTTCCTTAGGTAGAGTATGTAACCATGTGCATAGTAATCTCTCGGTTTGCAGAATGGGAAACCATTCAGTGTGTAGGGTTTCGGGGTAAAAGCGCTTTGTACGCCATAGCACATCACACACACACAAAAGTTATTAGCTCAAATATCAAGAATACAGATCTTGGGACCAGCAGTAATGGCTATGTCGCTGGACTCCCATGTAGCCGACCGTGGTTCAAGTCCTGGACCCGGTGGCTTAAACTCACGCCGGGCACGTGTGCGTGTGTGCCCAAGATCCCAAGAGGAGAATGGAGGAGAAGAGATTGTGGTGTGGCCATCCCCCCTGGGGGGTGATTTCTCACTTTCTGTCTCTGTGTCTCTGGCAAGCGCATGTGCCTTTTAGCAAAAACCTCTTAAAAAAAAAAAAAACAAAGGAAAGAAAAAAAACAGAACACAGATCTCTACTCCACAAGACACACCCATGAAGACGGTGACGGCGACCCCCCAGGAACACAGATAGCAGCAGCCGCTCCCCATGGCCTACACTTCGGGAGTCATGCTAAACATACATACATACATACATACATACATTTATTTATTTATTTATTTATTTATTTATTTATTTTGGAGAGGTTTTCGCCATAGGACGCGTGCGCTCACCAGACAGACAGAGAGAGACATAGAGACAGAAAGCGAGAAATCACCCCCCAGGGGGGATGGTCACGCCGCAATCCCTTCTCCTCCACTCTCCTCTCAGGATCTTGGGCACGCACGCACACACGCCCGGCATGAGTTCTAAGTCACCGGGTCCAGGACGCGAACCACGGTCGACTACGTGGGAGTCCAGCGACATAGCCATTATGCTAACTGCTGGTTCCCAGTCATGCTAAATATTAACACCATCTCCACCACTGCTCATTGTGCAGTCCATGTCCAGCTTTCAAGGTGCTTTTAAGCCCAGACAGGCTGGGATCACCCGGTCTTCACATCACCGGTGTCTGGGAGTTCGGTTCATTCTGTCCCCATCTTACAGATGAAGATTAGAACTGGGTTTCTGAACTCCTGACCCAAAGTTCATCCCTGCTCATCGCCCTCCCTGCCCAGAGAAGCACATGCACGCTGGAGAGACAGGCACTCGGGAAAACAAGTCTTAATTTAGGAGTCTGCTAAACTCTTTTTAATTTCCAGTCATTGCTTATTAATATGGCCAGGACGGGCAGACTGGAGGCTCATATCACAGCAATGGAAAGGCAGAACGTCGCTCTATAATTACCCTAATGTCTCTAATAGCGTTGCACAATGGGCACAGAATTATGTGCAGAGGCGGGAAAATTCTATTAGACACCTCTGAACCTTTGAAATTGTATTACTTAGAACCTTGGCAAATGAGCAGTAAGTATTTAAAGAAGATTAAGATGAATTTCCTATTCAGCTTTCTACTTAATTTGCACGACAATATTTGGCTGTGGCTTTCAGTGTAAACTGCTCAGGGCCTTCCAAGTTGGTGCAGTCCCAGGGCGCTGAGAGGGAGCCCAGAGCTGTCATACTGGGATGCCAGCCTTCCAACAGGGGCCAGAGCTCCCCTGGAGTTTAATGAGTCACCCTTCGGGAAACCACAAGAGGGGATCTGGGCGTCCCCGTGTGTCACGTGACATGACATCATGACTTCTGCAAATGAGAACAGGAACTGCTCTCCAGATATTCCCTTGAAAAATAAACCACTGCTTCCAAACCAGATACCTCCCACGAATCTGCACCTCTTAACTCGGAATTTGAAAAGTACAGCTATTTGCTACAAGTTTCAGTATCAATCAGAGATTGAAAACCCTACTGATGGAGTCCCCAGAATCACAGACTGGGAAGAAAAGCCCAATTTCCTCATTTTGTAAATTGAGAAAGTGAGAGGGCTGAAGAGGGAAGTGACTTGCTGGACGGAGATGACACATGATTTTATGGGAAAACTCTGCCTTTCCTGGAACACCTGGGAACCGGCGGTCACAGTTCTCAGCACTGTGCGGGTGGGCCTCACCGCAGCTCCTCGGGGTTCAGCCCAGGAACCCCCATGCCTAAGCTCTTCCCCACCTCCCTGTTCCAGGGCTTGATCTCTCCTCTTAAAGAGCTGTCCTCTCCTTCCCACTCGTTAGCTTCTCCGGGTTTTTCTCTCCAGCTGGTTTTGGAGTAGAGCATGGTCTCCCCCAGTTTTCTGCCCAACCCTCTACCTGGCTTCCTTGAAGACAAGCACTTGGGCTATTTTGATCTTGATGGTCTTTGCCTCTCACCCCAACAGAAAGGCAACAGATAATTAAAGCAACAAATTGAGAATACAGAAGAGCTGCTGGAATCTCAAGAGAAGCTTTCTACCCTCGGTCCGTGATATATGCTCTCCTGTTCTTGTGAGGACATGGGGAGAATTTCCACTTCTATTCCTGAGACTGGAGCTGCTGTTTCACTCCTGCCATCCTCCGGTCTCTAAGAAGCCCTTCTGTCCTCTCCACTCTCCATCTCCCGGGAGCACCAGGAACATGCTTCCAAACTGGGGGGGCACCAATTCATAGGGCAGCTCTTCCTCAAGGAAGACTCCCTTGGGCTTTGTCTTACCTAATTACCACACACAGTGAAGACAGATAAGACCAGTCTAAGAATCTCAGCTATGTCCGACTTCTCAGAGCACATGCCCAAACTCTTCTAAGGATCTTTTCAGAATGAGTTCATGGTCGAGTTCACAGTCAACTCCTTGTTCACCAACCCTCTCCACCACACTAGTGGCCAGTCACCAAGTCCTACAGTAGCAGGAATCATAGGGAATGGAGCAGACCAAGAGGACTGTGGGGACTTTCCTCTGGCCCGTACTTCTCAAGGGACCAGGAGGAAGTGAAGTCTTTTCTTACTACCCACTTCTGGCCCAGTGCCCACCTTCTTTATTTCACCAGCAGGATGGTGCCCAGCCTCCATCACCACGGAAATCGTCAGCAGGATTAGTAAAATCCTCCACACACAGACTTCTGAGTGGGAGTTCCATATGCTCCCATACCCAAACATACACCCCAATCATTTCCAAGTTGGGCTTGCCCTAAATTATCTCCCTCTCTCCTAAGAAAAAATGATAAGCATCGGACTTAAAAACATCCGCTTTATTTCACTTACTTTAATCCAGCTGGGAAGGAGATGTTCAAACCACACAGCCAGTCACTGTGCAGGGGGGTCGGGGGAAGAGGGGGAGAACTCTGGTCCTACCAGAAGGCCCTCTGGGGCGAGTTTATATTGATAAACTGCTGGAATAGGCATCTTTCTCAGCAAATCCTACACTTTTTGAGATATCCAGGAAACTAATAAAGGCAAAAGCAATTTATTATACTTTCCTGGAAAATCTAGCTTTTTGTTTATTTGCAAACCTTAAAAAAATAAATCTCTAGGAGCTCCATTCTATCTACTCAAAACGCTGTTGGGCCAAAATGTTTGCACAAAAATATCATCCCAGATCTTTACTCAAAAGACTTTATACTGCTTCATAGGCTGACACACTAGACCTATTTGGGGGGCGGGGGGGAGAATTTTCAGCATGAACATGAAAGGGAAGGGCAGTTTAAAATATTATTCTGGTCACTTAACATACTAAATATGCACTAAGCTAATCCTTAAAACAACCTTATGAAGTTGGCATTTCCTTCAAAATCTTTAAAAATTAAAACAGGTGGGGCTGGCAGGTGGTGTGATGGCGGAGGGGCTGGATTCCCACATGGCCAACCACAGTTCAAATCCTGGACCTGGGGGCTTGCTTTCCCACTCTCCCTTTCTCTCTGTCTGTCTCTCTCTGGTCAAAATTGAAGAAGAATGATAATAAATAAAATTTAAAATAAATAAATCTTTAAAAATATCAAAGCAGGCAAAAAATTAAAACAGGCTATAAAATTAAAAGGTGAAATGCATTCGCCTATCCCTGTTTTATTGACAAGAAAATAAGTGCTCAAAAGGACAGTTTGCCTAAGGTTGCACAGCTGTCTGGAAAGGGAAGGACTCGGATCTGCCTAAATCCAAAATTCACACTTTTCTTTCCAGTACCCCTCCTCCTCCTTCAGGTTTATTTCCTCTTTGGTGGCACTGATGCCTACCAGTCTTCCCAGAATCAAAAGAACAAAACTACTAGTATTGTTCATCTCAAACAATGAAACTTAACACAGAACCACAAATATTGCCTACAACGAGAATGTTTCCGCTGGAAATTAAATCCTCCCTGCTCGCCTGGTCTTGTGTTAGCATTTCATGGGTGTTAGCGACACACAATAATTACCATAATTGGCTATTACTGAGACTCTCAACAGGCAATAATCCTGTTGCAACTCAGTATTTGGAGAAAAGCTCCAATTTTGGGGTAACTTGGGTGTCGTGAAAGGGGCTTGCTTATGGTGGTGGGACTCCTAGCAAGGACATGGGATGAAAGGGGTAGAGCTGGCTTCAGACATGACCAGGGTAAGAAATGGAAAGAGATGAAGAGCAAGAGAGAGCCAGAAGATCTCTCCCTGTATTTCTAAAATGAACCATCCAGGTGTGATGATAAATTCTCCCATGAGAGAGAGAGAGAGAGAGAGAGAGAGAGAGAGAGGACAGTGAAGGAGAGAAAAGATGGGAGAATTCATAGCAAATAAGTTCTGTGAGAGTAACCAATTTCCTTTAGTAGATCAAACAAAGGTGGGATCCAGGAGGTCTTTACGACAATGTGAGGCTCAGAGAGGTTGCATAGCTTGTTTACAGTCACCAAGCAGTCAGTCATGGCAGCTCCCTTGGGTTCTTTACAAGAACCCAAGTTTCCTCACACTTGGTCCAGGGCTCTGTCTACTCACGAGCCTCTACGAAGATTGATAGGAAGTCTCATTAAATTATGGGTCAAGTCATTAAACTTCAAGTTCCCTTCCCAGCAGTAGTAATGGAAATAAGAGAGGATTGCAACAAGTCAAAGTACAGCACTTCTAAGGAGACCAGTGCTGTTCAGAGAATAAAGCTTAGTTCCAGCTTTCCAAGGGTTAGGAGGTCGGGAGGAATCTCTCAGCTTCTATGTTTGCTATATATATTTTTTTCCTTTTAAGAGAGATTTTTCGCTACAGGGCATATGCACTCACTGAGAGACAGAGAGAGAAAGCAAGAAATCACCCCCCAAGGGGGATGGCCACACCTAATTCATTCTCCTCCAGTTTCCTCTCGGGATCTTGGGCACACATGCCTGGCATGAGTTTGAAGCCACAGGGTCCAGAACTTGAACCACAGTCAACCATGTAGGAATCCAGTGACATAACCATTATGTCACTTGCTGGTCCTGACAATTTTCTCTTTTTTAAAAGAGAGATTTTTGCCGTAGCGCACATGTGCTTACCAGAGAGAGAGAGAGAGACAGAGAGCAAGAAAGTGAGAAGTCACCACAACCACCCACCACTCGCCCACCCCAGACCCCCATCAAGAGGAATGGCCACACCACAATTTTCTCTCTTCTATTCTCCTTTCAGGATTTTAGGCATGCATGCACAAGAACCCAGCATGAATTTCAAGCCACCAGGCCTGGTACTCGAACTACAATCATCCATGTGGGAGTCCAGCACATTAACCACTATGCCACCTGCTTGCCCAGCTACAAATTTTTAAAAATATCATGCTGGTCAAACCAAACACATATATAGAGAAAAATGAGCCTACCCACAACCAGTCCTAAATCTGGTGCATGTCAAATAAAACATCAATGAAAATAGCTAGCTCCTGACTAAGGGACCATAGGTGCATGGAGTTATTGGTGATACAAACCCATGTGCCCATGCCTTAATCCATTACTGCACTGCTGACAGGAAAGCTGGCATTGCTTTCCATGATCTGAGTTACCCACAGTCAACAGTGATCTCAAAATATTGAACAGAAAATTCCTTTGCTCTGGATTATCAGATCAAAGAAAGACATAGTGTGTAGGGTCTGGTAGTATCTGCAGTTTCAGGTATCCACTGGGGGTCTTGGAAGTTATTGCCATGGCCAACAGAGGACCATCATAAGAAAGTCAGGCTACCTCTGAAGGGTTTAGGCTCACACACAATGTGATTCAGTATGGCGAATGAACTGAACGGATGCAAGAATGGAAGCCAAAAACCCAATGAAAGAGTATTTCAGCAGTCCACAAACAGATGGTAGTCGCCGGCCTAGAGTGGTGACGTAAACAGAAAAACACTGAGGCCAAAGGAAGAGGCAGAAATGAAAGGTCTCAGTTCCTTTTCTACTTTGGGATAGGAGGAAGAGGGAGGAGCCCAGAATGGCGGCCGAGTTCCCATCCTGACACCTCAGTACATGGTAGTATGGCTGACAAAGAGCAGGCTTCAAGCACAGATGCTTGAACATTCAACTTAAGGCGTTTGGGGGTTATCCAGGTGGCACTGTCAAAGCAGCAGTCAAAGAGAGTAAAGCAAGACACAGACTTGGGAGACAGAAACAGAAAGACAGAAAATGGCACTTAGGATAGATCCGAGAAGGCCAGCCCGTAGACTGGTGGTTAAAGGAGCAGATCCCACATGGTCAACTGTGCAGTTTGAATCCTGGCTCCATTGGTTTCAAAACCACACTGAGTGTGTTTCCATGCATGTACCAAATCCTGACAGGATGAAGAAATGGAGAAGGGACTGCAGAGTGACTGATTGTGGGAGGAGAGGGAGAGATGCTTTCACTCTCTCCCTTCTATCTCTTTCTCTGGGGAAGGCATGCACCCTCTGCCCCCCCCCAAAAAAAAAATCAGAGGAAGTATTGAAGGATATGTTGGCGACAGAAAACACCAACATTTATTTGTCTAACCCCTTTGGGGTTATATACATGGAGATGTATCTAGAGATGGAAGAAAAGTAGAAAACAAGGATAGTTTGCCATAGAAGCCAAGGGGGGAAATAAAAAAAAAAAAAAGAGTTCAAAGAAGAGAATGGAGAAGCCAAGGGGGGGAAAAAAAAAAAAAGAGTTCAAAGAAGAGAATGGTCAACAGCGTCACATTGGAGAAGGAATGCCAACTAACTGTACCATAATCTGATTTGTTTGTTTGGTTGAGAGGTTGATTTTTCCTTCAGGGTACTGATCATGATCTGTAAAGGCTTTTTATTGTTCATTTCCTCCTAAGATTTGTATAAACAACAAAGGTTTGTTCTCCCACTGTATTCAAACAGAGGACTTGCTGCAGAAAGTTCTTCAAAGTCTTAAAGGATGTATGAACAATATACATGCACAAATATTTTAGAAAGGACTCAACATAAAGGAGAAATTGCAGAAAAGGGGAACAGCGATAATACTCAGAGAACGCTGCATGAATGGCAGAAGGATGGAAGCATGGTTGGTCGGTCATGGATGACTCAAAGTTATTCAGTAGGACCATTTTTTATCGGTCCTCTTCCACAAACGACAAAGATAATAAAGTTCTCTCCCATGACATTCCACATTGTTAAGATGGGTTCACCACGCCAGCATGCTTTCATTGCCATTAAGATTTTACTGATGAAAACCATGAGGAAGTTCATTCAAGTTGGGAATGGGGCTGCCCTTGGGATTCCAATTCCAATCCTTTGCAACATGAACACCAGAATCTCACAAAGTTATTGATATTTTTTCCCAGTGACTGATTTCCTAGCAGAACGCCAATGTGGTTCAGTGCTTTTAAGAGAAGTCAATGTATAGACATCTGCCCTAACGAAGCAGGGGAACTGGACAGCGTTATTTACTTAAACAAATAATTAGTCACTTCTCACAAAAGGCGCATGGCACCAAAGAGGCAGATCCTCTAGTTCATGTAAAACCAAATTCAATTCTAAAATTCTGAATTCAAAGTAAATTTCTCAAAAATACACTTGACAATGCCTTTTGCTGAAAAAAGATCTTCTCCCCTTTATCCTCACAATGATAGACAACATTAACTATGTCCTAATTAAAGGTTCTAAATCTGGAATAAAACCCACCAAGGTGGAGAAAAGAGAAAGCAGCAGCCTGTATCTTCATAAAACTGCTTTAATTTACTTAGCATCAAGGGCCCAACTGACCTTTCATAAGGGCCTAAGTCAATTAGTTGGGGCACACCTTTTACTTTCAAAAGGAAGAGGCTGTAGGTAGAATGACAGGTTTCACATAAAGGACTTTCAATAAACAAAAACCACAAGCATCAGAAGAATGTTTGTCCTGAGGGCTGCCAAGAAAGACCAAGTGATAGAAAGAAAAGCCAGACCATATTAGCAGCTGGCTTCGAAGAGAGAAAACCACTATCTTGTCCCTTCTAGCCACTATCCCCTCACTTCCGTTCTCTCTCTCACTATTTGGTACCACCCCATGTTAATACACCAACAACCACACAGGGCCTGACACGGTTTCATGACAGTTCAAGGATGAAGGAGCCGGACAGCCTAGGTGTGAATCCAGCCTCTATCACTAGCTTGAGAACTGATCTCTTGGCTTTAGTTTTTTTTTGTTTTTTTTTGTTTTTTTTAAATCTGTGAAAGGGGGGTGGTAACAATACCCTCCACAAAGGACTATTCTGAGGATAAGTGAGTTAATCATCATACAGCAATGCCTGAGTTTCCCAATTATCATCATCACTACCACTGCTTGACCTTGAGCGAGTCACTGTCCACTGTGAGGTCAAAAGAGTTGGATGAACTGATCTCAGGAAGATCCCCACTGGTTTACCTCCTCTGTAATGATGTGAATCCTATTACAACTCTAAATCTTCCTAAGGCTCTGACTGCCAAGACCAGCAATAGGGAGTTTTAAAGGTAATGCTGGTCTGGAGGGGTTATGCCAGCCCATGGAGCTTCTACTCCTCCTAGGGCCCAATCAGTCCTCCTTGTTATAGATATTGATTATTCAGGGACCAGCAGATGGCTTAATGGTTACACTGCTGGACTCCCACGTAGTCGACCATGGTTTGAGTCCTGGACCCGCTGGCTTAAACTCATGCCGGGCACATGTGCGTGCGTGCCCAAGATCCCAAGAGGAGAATGAAGAAGAAAGGACTGTAATGTGGTCGTTCCCTCTAGGGGGTGACTTCTCACTTTCTGTGTCTCGGTCTTTGTCTTTCCTGCAAGCAGAAGTGCCCTATAGCAAAAATCTCTGTCTAAAAGATAAAGATACGGATTGTTCAGAAATCAAAACAGTCATCATGACAGCCAAAGCTACAGGAACCGCACAGGTGTAAGAAAAGGACATACTTCAAAGGAGAGGAACCAGAGAGGGAGAGACAGGAACAATCAAAAGACCAAAGCAAACACGGCAGACCAAAACTCCTCTCTGCCCGAGAGGTTATTTATTCAGCATCCTTCCTCTAATAGCAATTAAGAGAACTTCAAACTACAAGGCAGCTTTGTAGTAGGGGAAATGTTCCCTACCTTAAAGGGTAGCCCTCCTGAAGTGACTTCCCTCTTCAAAGCCAGACAAAGTCCTCCCTGGGGGGCAAACGCAGTGGAGCAAACTGTCTCCAGTGTAAGCACCTTTTTCAAAAAGTCCCTGGCCGGGAACCAGCAGTTAGCGTAATGGCTATGTCGCTGGACTCCCACGTAGTCAACCGCGGTTCGTGTCCCAGACCCGGTGGCTTAAAACTCACGCCGGGCGCGTGTGCATGCGTGCCCAAGATCCCGAGAGGAGAATGGAGGAGAAGGGATTGTGGCGTGACCATCCCCCCTGGGGGGTGATTTCTCGCTTTCTGTCTCTATGTCTCTGTCTGTCTGGCGAGCGCACGTGCCCTACAGTGAAAATCTCTCAAAAAAACAAACAAACAAACAAACAAAAAAACTGCAGAATTCCTGGGGCCGGACAATGCTGTGAAAGCTCTGTGAGGCTGACTTATACAGGAAGATTCTAGATTCACATCCAGACACGCCCCCTAAGTTACACAGGGCTGGCTGAAGCTGGGGGTGATCATGGTGTCAAGACCTTATTGGGGGTACTGGCTCCCTTTCATGACATGAACAAACCTAAAAAATACACTGCAGATGTCTATCAGTGCATTCAACTCTGCATGGAAAAAGGTTTCATTTAATTAAGTAAAGTTAAGGGGGGGGGGCATTCATAGTTATTTGCTGTATTTTGCCTGAAGCTAGACTTCTTGGGCTCGAACCCTCACTCCGCAAGTTGCTTTATGACTAGGGGAATTATCTTACTGTATTTCAGATTCCACATTAATAAAATAAGGATAAAAGTGTCTTCATTATTCTGTTGTCCTGTTAAGATTGATGTAGGGCACACAAGAGGACTTCAAAAGGTTTGTGGAAAAATGGAACTAAAATAAGAGTTTAACTTAGTGCAAAAAAAAAGTCTCTGTAGGGACCAGCAGTTAACGTAATGGCTATGTCGCTGGAATCCCACATAGTCGACCGTGGTTCAAGTCCCGGACCCAGTGGCTTAAACTCACGCTGGGTGCGTGTGCATGCGTGCCCAAGATCCTGAGAGGAGAATGGAGTAGAAGGGATTGTGGCGTGGCCATCCCCCCTGGGGGGTGATTTCTCGCTTTCTGTCTCTCTATCTCTCTCTGGTGAATGCATGCGCCCTATAGCAAAAACCTCTCAAAAAAAAAGTCTCTGCGTAATTTTTTTCATAATACACATTATCTGTGAACTTCTTAAAATCCACTTGTATACAAAGCATAAGGCAGAGGTCCCCAAGCCCTGGGTCCCAGACTGCTTCTGGTCTGTCACCTGCTAAGAACCAGACTGTGGAGACCAGCAGATGGCATAATGGTTAGGTCATTGGACTCCCACGTAGTTGACTGCGGTTCCAGTCCCAGACCCGGTGGCTTAAAAGTCATGCTAAACACGTGTGCACGTGTGCCCAAAATCCCGAAAGGAGAATGGAGGAAAAAGGATTGCGGCACAGCCAAACCCCCCCCACACACACACACACGGATGATTTCTCGTTTTCTGTCTCTGTCTCTCTGCCTTTGGCACGTGCATGCTCCCTATAGCAAAATTCTCTCTAAAAAGGAAACACAAGAACCAGATGGCGCAGCAGGCAGAGGCGAGTGGCAAGCCTCGTCTGTATCTAAGGCCACTCCCCACTGCTGCATTACCACCTGAGCCCCATCTCCTGTCAGACCACCAGCCCCCAGAGTTCTCGTAGGGGCCCAAGGTGGGACCTCCTACTTGCAGGAAAACAAGCAAGCTCCGGGCTCCCACTGATTCTACATTTCCTTGACTTGTATAATTACTTCATTATGTATTAAAACATAATAGTAATAAAGTACACAATAAATGTAAAGCGCTTGAGTCATCCCCAAACCATTTCCCTGTCCCTGGTCCATGGAAGAACTGTCTTCGCAAAAACACTTCCTGGTGGCAGAAAGGTGGAATACTGCTAATATATAGTCCTTACAACTGTGTCTGGGACATGGCAAGCAGTATTTTAGCGCGGTTATTCATTACTTTTAAAGTGACGGTTGTTTCATTCAAAGAGGAAATTTATTTCGAAGCACATGCTAGAACTAACGAACAATTGCAGACACACACATGCATGGACATGTGTGGACAGACGGAACACACACACACACACACACACACACACACACACACACACACCAGGCTGAGAGGAAACCCGCATTCTAATCATGACTCTGCCCTAAACTAGCTGTCTGCTTCAGAAAGGAATGCTGCCCCTCTCTGAGCCACTGTCTACAGCAAAAAGTACAAGTCTTTCCTCCAAGAATCCACATCAGAAGTGTTAACTGACGGCCACAGTGTTTGTTCTGTTTGGCCTATGGTTTTGAACCCCATGATCTTTCTTTAAAATTTGATTATATTCTCAATATTTAAATAGAGATTTCTCATTAAACAAACAAACAAACAAAACAATATCTAAAGTTCTGTCAGCTTTGGGCCCTCAGTAATGGCTCTTAGAAAGTACAGTCCCTGGGACCAGCAGATGGCATAGTGGTTATGTCAGTTGGCCCCCACATAGATGACCGTGGTTCAAGTCCCGGACGTGGTGGCATCAAACTCATGCCAAGGGTATGTGCATGCTTGCTCAAAATCCTGAAAGGAAAATGGAGGAGAAGGGATTGCGGTGTGGCCATTCCCCCGGGGGATGATTTCTCGTTTTCTGTCTCTATCTCTCTGAGCACATGTGTCCTGAGCCAATGTGTCCTATAGCAAAAATCTCTTAAAAAAAAAAAAAAAAAAAAAAAGTACAGTCCCTGAACCTGAAAACTCATGAGAAATATGAATTCTCAAGCTCCATCTCAGGCTTCCAGAATAGAAACTTTGGAGCGGGGTTGGGCAATGTGTGAACAAACAGAAGGCTGAGGCCCACCGAATGCAAGCCCCACTGCCACGGAACACCTGGCTGGTGCTGAGCCACAGTGCCCCCCCCACAGACAGGAGGGGCAAGAGCTGATCTCCATTCACTGTCCAACCACCACCCTTGCCTCCCCCCCCACCCGACATCCCTGATGGCTCTGATGCTGAGGGCTGGCTGGCCTCTACTTGGCTGCCCACTGGACTCATCTTCCTCCCCATCCAGCCCTGCTCTGACCTAGAAGGACCACCTCTGCTCACAACAGGGTTATGAGCCCCACAGGCGCAGGACAGCAGGACTGGGTTCCAAATCAGTAACAGCCTGTATGGAAGCAGGCTGTGCACACCAAGGGCGCAGTCGAAAGAGCAAACTGTTGAGTTTCCTTATTAATCACTACACAACCCGCACGAGCAGCTGCTATTAAGAACAGCTGCAGCTGCTAAAAGGGTAATCTTGAAGCAGCCCAGAAAACCGCTTACAAGTTGAATACTGACAACAGGCACGCGCCGACTGGTAATCCACGGCACAGTCCTTCCCCAGGTCCTCGGTACCGCTCCCTGGACCAGAAGTCACCTTCCTTCCATTCATTGGAGCAGGGTGGAGGGAGCAGGGGAACAGGTGTTTAAAAATACCATGACAAAAAAAAAAAAAAATCGAGGTGTGCTTCAAAGGACTTTAAGTTGGATACCACCTCAATCATTTAGTGACCTTGAGTGAGTTACCTTTCTTTTCTTGCTTACTGTTTCTTTCTGTATGGAAATAGATCCAACAGTAATACCTGCTTCATAGGGTGGTTGTGAGTAAAGTCAAATGAGATTATACTGACGAAAGCATTTTGTAAACTGTGGAGCACCAGATAAAAAATAAAGCCTTCTGTTATCCCATAAAAGCTGTCCTTTGAACACCCAGAAATTATCAAAGGCAAGACTCACTGTTCCTAGCCTAGAGCTATCAGAGGTGAAATCAGAGAGCCCATGGCCACAAAGGGCCTGTTGAGGACCTGAAATCTGATCTTTCCAGTTCCCTCACCACACCTCCATTCCCGAATGCTACTGCCAAGAGCCTACCCCAAGAGTGGTGCTACCTGGAGAAGTCCCATCCCCAGGGAGCTCGCTGCATTCCAAGGTAGGCAGCCCATTTTCCTCAGACCTAGTAGAACCTGGTCCAGTCCTCCCTGGAAAGGCCAAACCAGACTTCCTGTGATTAAGCAGCCTTGAGAGCTGCTCTCCAGCTGACCCTCCACTTCAGGGCCTTTCCAGCTGCAGCTCTGTCTACCTGGAATAGGCCTCCATCCAGTCCTGAGAGGGTTGGTTTCTTCGCCCCTATTTCCAACGTCTCTGCTTCGGAGAAGTCTTGTCTACCACCCTTCACTCCATCCTACCCAGTCACCCCGCAGAATATCCTGTGCTTCCTCGAGTTCCCCACGCGGCTGGTCGGTCACCATCAAGTTCAACCCCTTCATGACCTCGGACCGCAGCAAAGTCGGCAAATGCCACGTCAATGCCCCCTCGCAAGTGTGGAGGAAGATCACATCGTCCCCGCTGTCCAAGGAGCTCCGGCAGAAATACAATGTCCGCTCCGTGCCCATCCGCAAGGACGTCGAGGTCCAGGTGGCTCGAGGACTCGATAAAGGTCAACAAATCGGCAAGGTAGTCCCGGTACACACACAGAAGAAATAGGTCCTCAACACCGAGCGGTGCAGCGTGAGAAGGCTAATGGCACAGCCGTCCACGTGGGCATCCACCCGAGCAAGGCAGTTATCACCAGGCTAACACTGGACCAAGATCGGGAAAAACTTCTTGCAGGCAAAGCCAAGTCTCGGCAAGTTGGAAAAGAGAAAAAAGGCAAATACAAGGAAGACCAGATTGAGAAAATGCAGGAATGAACAGAGCCAGCCTGTGGTGCAACCGCGGTTTAACTGGAGACTTTTAGCCTCCTGTGTGTTTCTTTGGGAATGTTTAAGATGTCTCTAAAGCATTTGATACCCTACCCCTCATTTTGTTACTGGCTATAAATTACTTTTACAATTTGGAATAATGTTTGTATCGATAAAAACCAGAAATATTTTCTAATGCAAAAAAAAAAAAAAAAATTCGGTGCTTGTTTTTTTTATAGCAGACATCCCTGTTTATCTGCAGTGGTTAATCTAGTTAAATCCTCCGGAGAACAGAAGCTATGGAGAGGCAGTGATCTTGCTTCTCCATGCACCTCTGCACACTTACATCGTAACTGCACCCCCGTAATTATATTAGTACAGGGTAGGCATAACAAAATATGCTGAATGAATTTATAAATTAATGAATGACTGTTTCAAAGCACACTACGCACACTGTAAACATTCAAATACTGGTTAGGAAAAACAAAAACCTAAACAAGACTTGTACCGACTCCCACTAGTGACTCAACTCAACTCACAAATAGTAATCAAGTCCTCTTGTGTTGAAGGAAAAAATATGAAAAATAAACAAACTGAACTGTTTCCCATGCCAGCTCTATTCATAGTGGCACTGTCCCATAGTTAATCTCTTTATCGTGTGCAGAGGGAATTCATGAGAAGGCACTTGTGTGGATGAAAAACAGCTGTTTCTTGGAGACAGGGCCTCACAGAATGGCATAATTATGATCTGTCCTTAAAGGAATCACTCGGCGTTACCCAGGTCTGCTGAAAACACTGTCACCGGCCAAGGAACCAGTTGAGCAAGGCCTAACAATCAGACCTGGGGAATGCATGTCTATAGGGCTTGTACTTACCCACTGTACTCTTAGTCAGACTCCCCCACAATATACCCTTGGCTCAGAAGAACAGAAAAGCCCAGAGGGGAATGAAACCTACTACCCTTACCTGTCTCAGAACATGAATCAACCCAGTAACCCATGAAAGCGGTCTGAGGCTAGAAAACCATGTAAGCCCTTTGTAGGAAGTGGTATACAGCAGCAGAAGACACTTGGCATCTAGCTTGATCTTGTTCCACAATTCATTCTGGGACCTTCAATTATGTCCTATCACCTCTGAGTCTCAGTTCCCCATCTGTAAATGGGGGTTAATATTTCCTATACAACTTTTCTCAAAGCCCTGTCTTAAGGATGATACCCTACCACAGGTAAATATGTACTGTGATTTATAAAGCACTATACAATGGTAAATTATTATTCATTATTGTTACTGATGGCAAATAAGCGCAGTTAATAACAATAAAGAATTGCTACAATATGGATCTCAGAGTAAGCATCCGAACACTTGGAAGATGACTGATAAAACACATCAAATCCCTTGAAGGGAATTGTGACCTGTGTCCGGTTCTGCATTCTGGTCAGCACTTCATTTAGCAAGTTGGAGGTCCAGGAGCATCCCACAGTGCCTGCAGATTAAAACTGGAGTCCACAGAAAGGGAACCTTCCAGGGAGTCATGAGTCACATTTGCTGCTCTTGGTAAACAATCCAGCCAGTGGTCTAGTGGCTAAGGCAGCTAGAGCCCACTGACTCACTGTGTGATTTGAGCCCAAGCCCAGAGGCTTGTAAAAAACACACCGGGGCATGCGCATGTGTGCTCAAAAATCCCGGAAGAAGGGACAGATGACAGAGAAGAGACTCCAGCGTGACCACGGGCATGCTTTCTCCCTTTCCCTTTCTGTCGCTCTGAGAGCCCGTGTGCCCTCTGGCAAAATTAAAAACAAAATAAAACAAGCTACAGCAAGCATTTTGGACATTTCTGAAATTGTCTAGAAATAAGTCATAAGGAATGTACAAAAGAATGTAGAAATTTTCCTACACTCCCCTGCCACATGAGGAGATAAGATGAAGATTCTTAACTCTAGAAATGATAATATAGCATAGTTTAACAAAAGAGAAAGATTGTACAGAGACAATGTCACAAAGGGCTCATTTCTTAAATAGAGCCTAAAATAAGAAGCTTTACAGAGAAGAACTCTTTTAGAGAATGACTCAAGTCACTTCACACTGAGTGACCACCTACCCTGGGAACATGACCCCACTGGGCACTGCAAAGATAAAGAAGCCGAGAATCCACAGCATGGGAAAGAAGGTGCTCAGGGTCAAAACGGGTGGAGAACAGAACATAGGGGAAAGATAAACTGTTCTCTCCTTGGAGACACACATGAAGACTTCACGAATCAATTGGCATTTGTGCGGGGAGGAGAAGAGAAAGCAGAGAGAAGGTGTCAGAAGGCCATTTGTAGAAGCTAAGACTCTCCACTATGTCTGCAATATGGATCCTCTTGACTGGCTGGAGAAGCCTAGGGACCCCTGCAAAGAACAGTATGTTTAAATAAATATGGTAACATTACATAGGATTCTAGAGAAATTGGTATTAAAATGTAAAATGCATTTAAAAAGTAAATTTGTGAGAATTCCACATATGATTCTTTGTTAATACAATAAATAATAAAATTGATCAGCAAGTCTAATAGCCACCATCATTTTGAAGCAGCAAGGAAGTTTTTTTGAGCTATCTGAAACAACTGCAATATAAAAGGAAAATACCAGTGAGTCTCTACTGACAGCCCAAACACAGGTCCCACTAATGCTAATGTGGTGTGTTACTTACATTTGTAATGAAATGTTATGGTTCAGTTAGAGGTTAATAAAAATTAAGACACTGTTTTCATCCCTACTGCTGTTCACAGACTTCATACTGTTTCCATGTACCCAGGTTAAGAAAGCTTAATAGAGGGACCAGCAGATGGCATAATGGCTACATTGCTGGATTCCCATATAGTCGATTGTGGTTCAAGCCCCAGACCTGGCTGTGTAAAACTCACACTGGGCACATGTGTGTGTGTGTGCCCAAGATCCTGAGAAGAGAATGGAAGAAAAGGGATTATAGTGTGGCCATCACCCCTAGAAGGGTGATTTTTTGTTTTAGAAGAAAAAAGAAAGCTTAATAGAGAAAACAGGGTTTACTAAACAAAGGAAGAAAGTGAGAAACACAGGGGATGTTCTGTAGAACACACAGAGACAGAAGATGGCACTGAAAGGCAGAAGTCACCAATGTAAAGGTTCAGCATCCCCATTTTTTAAAAATATTTAAGTCATGAGAACACTCACACCTGTATGATAGGGAGAGGAGAGAGAACAGACCCTTTCATCATGTCTCGATCCCCTTCCTCCAGGCTTCAAGATCATCAGAGTCTTGGGCACATGTGCTCCTGCCTGGCACAATTCGTGTTGACTGGGGCTCCAACCCATTCTGGCCATGTGGCTTCCAGCACTGCAGTCCAGTATGCTACTGACTGCCACCTAGGCTGGGCCTACCCCCGTTATTTAAATCACGGAAAGTGCTTTAAAGTTCAGAATGATAGCTTCTTTTGGAATAAAAGGAAATAGATGAAAGAAGTTGGGAGAACATCATTCCACACCGTGAAGTTACAGCTCCCTTTTTAAAATGCATAAAAGACAACATAAAAATTTATAAAAAGAGCAGGTGTCCTATATAATCTCTATTATATAACTAAATATGTGTATAGTTATAAGCATGTGTATAAATGCAGAATTCTAGGAAAAATGCACAGCAAAATATTAAAAGTGATGAGAAGGGGGGGTGATTTACCTTTCTTTTTATATTTCTATTAGTAAATGGGCCAAAAAAATTTAAAAAACAAGTTAGGAGATTTATTTAGGGTGACACATAGATCACACAGTAAAACACTGGCTGTTACCAGAACTCAGGAATTTCCTTTTGTGCTGTACAAGAGCTTTTGGATTCAGAATTGAATACACCCCAACACTTAAGTGAGTATGATTAGGAACCCCAATTTGCCTATTCAGTAACTGAGGTTCCGAGTCTTTTAAGTGACTTACCCAAAGTCACAGCAAATAACTAGAGAAATCACAGGTAGAATCTAGATTTCCTGGCCCTGCAGGGAGCAGAATTTTGTGGCTGTTAAAAATCATCAGCCTGATTTTGGTTAAGTCCCAGCTATGCCTCTTACTTGCTAGTAAGCCTGGGCAAATCCCCCAATTTTTCTAATCCGGGGGTTCCCCATAGTTCTTTACCCACAAGGGTTATGGTGATGATTAAATGACACAATTACGTAAAGCTGAATTATGACCTCTGGCAGACAGACTCACTGCAATCACTATGCCTCCCTGTCTGTCCTAGATGGAAGGATTCCAATATTACCTTCCAGGAGCCAACAAACGTACCTGCTCATTAGGCTCGGCAGCCTGGTTTTCGCCCCAAAAGCAAGCAGACTCAGAATGCACAGCACCAGGCTTAAGACGGAACAGGACGCTGATGTGCTGAGCAGCCAGTTTGAGGGCCTCCAGGGATTCTGATTCGCTAGATCTGAACTGAGACCAGATTCTGGGTTCTTAAAAAGCTCCCCAGAAGAGTGGAAAGAGCTAACAGTCAATGACGAGTTTCCAGTTTAACAAGAGGGAATCTAATATTTCCAGGAATGCCAAAGGGGAACGGGTGGAGAACAGAACATAGGGGAAAGATAAACTGTTCTCTCCTTGGAGACACACATGAAGACTTCACGAATCAATTGGCATTTGTGCGGGGAGGAGAAGAGAAAGCAGAGAGAAGGTGTCAGAAGGCCATTTGTAGAAGCTAAGACTCTCCACTATGTCTGCAATATGGATCCTCTTGACTGGCTGGAGAAGCCTAGGGACCCCTGCAAAGAACAGTATGTTTAAATAAATATGGTAACATTACATAGGATTCTAGAGAAATTGGTATTAAAATGTAAAATGCATTTAAAAAGTAAATTTGTGAGAATTCCACATATGATTCTTTGTTAATACAATAAATAATAAAATTGATCAGCAAGTCTTGTGGTTCAAGCCCCAGACCTGGCTGTGTAAAACTCACACTGGGCACATGTGTGTGTGTGTGCCCAAGATCCTGAGAAGAGAATGGAAGAAAAGGGATTATAGTGTGGCCATCACCCCTAGAAGGGTGATTTTTTGTTTTAGAAGAAAAAAGAAAGCTTAATAGAGAAAACAGGGTTTACTAAACAAAGGAAGAAAGTGAGAAACACAGGGGATGTTCTGTAGAACACACAGAGACAGAAGATGGCACTGAAAGGCAGAAGTCACCAATGTAAAGGTTCAGCATCCCCATTTTTTAAAAATATTTAAGTCATGAGAACACTCACACCTGTATGATAGGGAGAGGAGAGAGAACAGACCCTTTCATCATGTCTCGATCCCCTTCCTCCAGGCTTCAAGATCATCAGAGTCTTGGGCACATGTGCTCCTGCCTGGCACAATTCGTGTTGACCAGGCTGGGGCTCCAACCCATGCTGGCCATGTGGCTTCCAGCACTGCAGTCCAGTATGCTACTGACTGCCACCTAGGCTGGGCCTACCCCCGTTATTTAAATCACGGAAAGTGCTTTAAAGTTCAGAATGATAGCTTCTTTTGGAATAAAAGGAAATAGATGAAAGAAGTTGGGAGAACATCATTCCACACCGTGAAGTTACAGCTCCCTTTTTAAAATGCATAAAAGACAACATAAAAATTTATAAAAAGAGCAGGTGTCCTATATAATCTCTATTATATAACTAAATATGTGTATAGTTATAAGCATGTGTATAAATGCAGAATTCTAGGAAAAATGCACAGCCTGTAGAACACACAGAGACAGAAGATGGCACTGAAAGGCAGAAGTCACCAATGTAAAGGTTCAGCATCCCCATTTTTTAAAAATATTTAAGTCATGAGAACACTCACACCTGTATGATAGGGAGAGGAGAGAGAACAGACCCTTTCATCATGTCTCGATCCCCTTCCTCCAGGCTTCAAGATCATCAGAGTCTTGGGCACATGTGCTCCTGCCTGGCACAATTCGTGTTGACCAGGCTGGGGCTCCAACCCATGCTGGCCATGTGGCTTCCAGCACTGCAGTCCAGTATGCTACTGACTGCCACCTAGGCTGGGCCTACCCCCGTTATTTAAATCACGGAAAGTGCTTTAAAGTTCAGAATGATAGCTTCTTTTGGAATAAAAGGAAATAGATGAAAGAAGTTGGGAGAACATCATTCCACACCGTGAAGTTACAGCTCCCTTTTTAAAATGCATAAAAGACAACATAAAAATTTATAAAAAGAGCAGGTGTCCTATATAATCTCTATTATATAACTAAATATGTGTATAGTTATAAGCATGTGTATAAATGCAGAATTCTAGGAAAAATGCACAGCAAAATATTAAAAGTGATGAGAAGGGGGGGTGATTTACCTTTCTTTTTATATTTCTATTAGTAAATGGGCCAAAAAAATTTAAAAAACAAGTTAGGAGATTTATTTAGGGTGACACATAGATCACACAGTAAAACACTGGCTGTTACCAGAACTCAGGAATTTCCTTTTGTGCTGTACAAGAGCTTTTGGATTCAGAATTGAATACACCCCAACACTTAAGTGAGTATGATTAGGAACCCCAATTTGCCTATTCAGTAACTGAGGTTCCGAGTCTTTTAAGTGACTTACCCAAAGTCACAGCAAATAACTAGAGAAATCACAGGTAGAATCTAGATTTCCTGGCCCTGCAGGGAGCAGAATTTTGTGGCTGTTAAAAATCATCAGCCTGATTTTGGTTAAGTCCCAGCTATGCCTCTTACTTGCTAGTAAGCCTGGGCAAATCCCCCAATTTTTCTAATCCGGGGGTTCCCCATAGTTCTTTACCCACAAGGGTTATGGTGATGATTAAATGACACAATTACGTAAAGCTGAATTATGACCTCTGGCAGACAGACTCACTGCAATCACTATGCCTCCCTGTCTGTCCTAGATGGAAGGATTCCAATATTACCTTCCAGGAGCCAACAAACGTACCTGCTCATTAGGCTCGGCAGCCTGGTTTTCGCCCCAAAAGCAAGCAGACTCAGAATGCACAGCACCAGGCTTAAGACGGAACAGGACGCTGATGTGCTGAGCAGCCAGTTTGAGGGCCTCCAGGGATTCTGATTCGCTAGATCTGAACTGAGACCAGATTCTGGGTTCTTAAAAAGCTCCCCAGAAGAGTGGAAAGAGCTAACAGTCAATGACGAGTTTCCAGTTTAACAAGAGGGAATCTAATATTTCCAGGGATGGCAAAGG
>NW_006201094.1:999747-1005256 GCF_000334495.1 Tupaia belangeri chinensis
AAGGCCAAAGGGGACTCAGCCAAAGAGCAGGCAGTGCATCCTGCAGTGAATGGCGTGGGAACTCCTGGGCAGACCTGACCATCAACAGCTCTAAGGCTCTGCTGTCAAGGGAAAGTGGCAGCCACTGCCCGGAACCAGGGGGAAGAAGGGAAACCGGTCTAAACCAGGGCAAAAACAAATGTTTAGAGGGGACCAGTCTCCCCGCCCGAGATGGACCTCAGTGTTTTCAGAGCCACGACACACTCGTCCATTAGCACACGTCAGTGACTACGACTCCAAGGAACTCACAAGCATCCGGAGGCTGGAGGCAACAACTCACGTGAAATCCCCACAAAAATCGCTGCTGGGAAAGTTTGGTAAGAGAGTGGCCTTCAAACTCGGAGTCAGCAGGGCTTCAAGATGGCCTGTCCTGGAGCTGTAGACAGTCCCTTAACTGCGACGGGCTCGGGCTCGGGAGCAGAGTCACACAGCACGGTCGTGGCCACGTGCTATCCACTCACCTGGGGAGAGTCGAGCCAGCAAGCGACTCTCTAAAACGAGGAAGGTCCCCAAGGCCTTTATTCACTTCTCCAAGTGTTTGCTCACGACTTTGTTCTCAGAACCCCAATACTGTTTGGCAAACTATTACATTCATTAAGTATTTGGCGAATGCCTTCTTTGAAAGTGGGGGAGAGA
Organism: Tupaia belangeri chinensis; assembly: GCF_000334495.1. Taxonomy (NCBI): domain Eukaryota; kingdom Metazoa; phylum Chordata; class Mammalia; order Scandentia; family Tupaiidae; genus Tupaia; species Tupaia belangeri. The sequence goes on from NW_006201094.1 coordinate 1,000,423, forward strand.
AAAAGGGACAGAGACAGATAGGCAGACCAAGAGAACGAGTCCTTTTCTTTCTTTCTTTTTTTTTTTTGAGAGGTTTTTGCTATAGGGTACATGCGCTCACCAGACAGACAGAAAATGAGAAATCATCCCCCACGGAGGATGGCAATCCCTTCTCCTCTATTTTCCTCTTGGGATCTTGGGCACGCACGCACAGACGCCCGGCGTGAGTTTAAGCCACTGGGCCTGGGACTCGATCCACGGTCGACTACATGGGAGTCCAGCGACATAGCCATTATGCCAACTGCTGGTCCCAAGAGAACTATTTTTCTCCTCTATGCTAAGAAGACCACTGAGTGTTGGATTCCCCAGGAAGTGGGACCTTTTGGTTGTCTGATCCGAGAGTATAGCTTCAGTGAAAGGAACATGAGTTTTTCAGTCAGAAATATCTGACTGAAAACACAAGCTCTGAATGATCTTGGCACAAGTATTTTACCTCCTTAGCCTCAGCGTTTCATCTTTAAAAGGAAGAATACCACCAACTTCACCTCCTTCGAGGGTGTGATGACACTTATCTTTATGAAGTTATTGGAAGATGATTCCATCAGCGAATGGATTGAGACCAAGTAGTTAGCACCATGGTCAGCACATGGCATAAGCTTAACGCGTGGCGAGGCAGGTTGGAGCTAACCATGCCCTCTAGAGTCAGAGCCAGGATGTCCTCGGTGGCCCCTAACTGCACACCACAGTTGTCTGGTGCCAAGCCACAAAAACAATTTCAGTTTAAGTTCACCAGACTTTCCAATAAAGTGCATTTCCTTAAATAAATAATAAAATCATGCACGCGCTCCTTTTCAGTTAGCAAAGTAATTTCGCATTCATACATAACGATTCTGAAACGATACATTACTCTTATTCATATTTAATAGGTGAAAAAAACGAATACCACAAAGCCAGCAAGAGGCAGACAGAGACAGGAACTAAAGATTTTAACGTTTTATTACAATGACCATCATTTTTTCTACACTGAAAATTAAAACTGGCCATCTTATAAAGGAATCAAATACTTCAACTCAAATTGCTCCAGAAATCACTTCAGTTACTTCTTGTATTATGCCAATACTTACAGCTTAACAAAATCCTGAAAGAAAAAGTGATTTTTCAAAGCAAAGCTCCTCCTCTGGAATTAAAGCATTCAGTGCAAGATCACCCCAAGTAGGTGAGGAGCAAGCAGTCTTAGAGAAAGTCTAACCTGAGTTTTAGGATCATCCCTACCATGAATGGGCCATATGACCCTGGATTTTCTTAACCCCACCAAATTTCAATATCCTTATCTGTGGATGGAAAAGTTATACCCGCTCAAAAGGCTGCATAAGTTCCTGGGCCAAGAGGGTGATGGGTAAGGGATAGCTACTCTTATTAACCATGCATGATATCGGCCCCTTGGCCTGCACATTAGGTCTCTGGCCTGCTTTCTCTAGCATCAGCAAGACCTCCTCTCTGCATCCGCTCAATGGGGACACGACCAGTCTGCGTCCAACCTCACTAGGGAATGAAGATAACAAAAGAGCTGGCAGAGACATTATGCAAATACCAGATATTATTAAAACATTAATGAACTCTGGCAATTTCCCTGAATTTTGATAAATGGTATTTATTATGCACTGCCAGCCTTTCACGCAATCTAGGCTCTCAAATATTAACTAGATAATAACAGCAATCATTCTCCGAGAAGACCAAGGTATAGAGAAAATAAGGAATGAGTCTGAGGATTCCAGCTAATACCTGCCTCCAAAGGTTTCAGACCCTCTGTAAAGCAGAGAATTAGGACAGAGCACAGACCATGGAGGCCACCAGCAGGCTCAGGTGAACAGCCAAGCCTGTGCAGAGCCTTGGAGTGTCTTGATGTTGACAGGTCATTGGTTCTGACAACTGTCTGCCACTCCTTTGCGCTTCTGGGTAAAACTGTCTCCTAACTAGACAAAATGAAAAGTGTCTGGGAAGTCAGAGGGGGCTACGGCCTAAGTGAACAATCTTAGGCAAAGAGCGCCGCTTGCCTCATGGCCCCACAACTGCCTGAATAAGAGGCAGCATTTTGCACAGCTCCGTTAAGGGGGCTTGTACCAATTCCTTCCCCCTTTCATTCTGTGTGAGGGGATAATGTTTTTAAGCTGCTGCTGATCCTCAGGTACAGCTCAGACAGAACCAAGCCAAGAGGACTCTGTCCCCGAATCTCCCAGTGACACCTTCACAAACTGGGGGTCATTAAAGACACCTCATTCGCATATGCACAAAAGACCCAAGGCTCTAGCAAGTGAAACCAAGTGTACAAAGAGATTTTGTTTTTTAAACCAAGCGAAAATCTGCTTTAGAGAAAAGTAAATCCACACAGGGACTCTCACTGTCACCAAACCTTCACTTGCCTAGAGAGCCAGCACCTCATTAATGGAACACAAGACCCTCGCAAATGAATGCAGCACCACACAGGCGGCTCGTCTGGCCATCTGCCTCCTAGTGTCCAGAGGGGCATAAGGCTTAAATGATACTCTCCTGAAGGTTCTCTCCTGCAGGTTGAAATACCACATTCCCAGGGGGCAAGAACGACTTCTCTTTCAAGGTCAACTGGGTAAAAGGAAAAGAAGCAAATCGAGTTTACCTGTCAACACACTGCCACCCGCGACATTAAACACATGCATAAATTAAGCCCCCTAGAATAATTCACCCTTTGTATCTGGAAAAAGGCTTTGCTAATTTGGTGTATCAGCTGTGGGGCTGGCACAGAAGTTCCTAATGAGCCAGGCATTTAAACGTACCCCTTCCCATAGTCGCTCATCTTCTGATCGACAACTATCCTGTCTGTGATGGAGTCCCTTTTTCTCGTGAATGCTTCGGGGCAGGAGCCATCAGAATGGGTGTGTGTGGGGGGGGGGCATAATAACACAATGGTCGCTTCCACATTTATCCCAAAGACAAGGGCCATGATTAAGCAACTTAAATAACTGCCCTGAGTTTTCTGTAGGTGCCCCACCTTCTTAACATCACTGCACTGGTTTGCACAGCTAGAAGCTTTCTAAGCATTTTAAAGTTCCCTCCGGAAGCTCACTCCCACCATGTTAAGCATGTTTTTCAAAAATATTTCAATGGTCTAATATCCCAATAAAGAACTTTTCAATCCCACACAGTCTAGGATACACTCCCAGGCACGTAGAGGCCGAGGTAGAAACCAGCTACGACTTCTAACACGTTCCTCCAACTTCCCACAGCGTTAATACTAGCGGCAGACACATGTTCAATTTGTACTACTGCTAACTACCCCCTCCACCAGTCCCCTGCGCGCGCGCGCACACACACACACACACACACACACACACGGGATGGAAGAAAACCTAGAGGGGAAAAAGGCATCCCAGGATAGAACCAGCAAAGAGACAGCCGGCTGCAACCCAAGTAAGTTGCAGGAGGAAGGCAAATCTCTGTCCTCCTCTGTGCTCCAAAGACCTACCCCAACCACATTGTGCACTACCTGTAAAATTGGCTGAGGGTCTATTTGTAAGGCACACAGACACCGTTAGCGCAGCGCCGCGCTGGAGTCCCAGTTCTGCAGAAGGTTGGCAGCGGGGCCACCTACTGCATGACAGCCACGGTTTCACTGGTGGAGCCGCAGGCTACATGGGAGGCTTCCAGCAGCGGACACTCGTACTACAACTCAGTAGCAATAACCCCAACGGCAGGACACCTGGAGAGGGGCTCCGTCTCCCAGGCCCGGCTCAATTATTTCCCTTTACACACCATGCAATCACCTTTCAGGACCTGTAGGTGAGGGGCTGGAAGGTGGGGGTGGGCGGCATATTTTCTAAACCCCCGACGTTTCCAGGGTTGGAAACTCCAGACACCTCTCTCGGCCACCGCTAGGACAATACACAAGGAGGAGGGGGCCGGCTATCCTGGAGGTCAGAGTTCTCCGCCTGGTCACTTTCGAGCTAAGAATTAGGAATTCCGAGCTCAGCAAGAAGAAGCCTGAAGAAGCACCGGAAATGCTTCCGATCATTTCAAAGGGAAGTCGATTTGCAAATCAAAGTTGCAGGAACTCCGGGCGCCCAGAATACTTCAGCCGGTTACTCGGGAACACCCAACAAGTTTGGCCACCGGGGGCTCGGCATGACAGCGCCGCACCGCAAGAGCAGAGAAGCAACTTGTCGCTCGGGCGCGGAGCCAGAGCCCCGGGCTGTCTCTGCGCCCAAGCTCAAGTGCGGACCCGGCGCTGGGAAGGCGCAGGTCGAGCCTGTGGGAACCAAACCCTTAAATGAAAGGCGCCTCCGGGTCTCACCTGCACCGCACTGCCTCCAGGGGCTTTCCCTCGTGGTGAGCCATCTCTCCACCAGCCCCTCACCTGCCACCAGCCCCCAGGCTGCTGAGAAACTAACAAAAGACCCAGCGAACGGGGGGAAAGGAGACCCCGGCGCAAAGTACAGTAAGAAGGGGAGGGAAGGCAGCTCGCCTTGCAGCGGAGAAAGAAGGGGAGAGGCGGAAAGCGGATGGGCTATAGCCCCTGGCACCCAGCTCCGGAAAACGAGCCGAGGAAAGCGCTCGAGAGGGGGAAAGGGTGTTCTACTCCGCTTCCCAGCACACACACCTCCTCCCTTTTTCCTTCTTACCCAGCATGGAAAAGATGAAATCCTTGGCGGTGTGAATCTCCAGCGCTCTCTGGTCGTCGTATTCCCGCTGGTCGTGCTTCGTAAATTCCTGGATGAGTTTGTTCAGTTCCTCCACCCGAGCTCCGGACCTGAAATCCAGCTCCGGGAACGCAGGCTTGTTGTTACAGCCCAGAGACGCTGCCTTGCTGGCGGTGGGAGCCGCC
>NW_006201094.1:1005306-1018622 GCF_000334495.1 Tupaia belangeri chinensis
GCTCCGCGCGCTCCCGGCGTCCGGGCTTCGGGAGGAGCCGGACTGCAGCGAGAGTGCGTGTGTGGCCCCGACACCCTTTCCTCCGGCCCGACGCCCGCTCTGATGCTGCGCCTCCCTGCCCTCCCCTGGCCTTCCCTGGCAGTGGCGACAGCGGTCGTAGCGCCAACGCGAACCTCCCTCCGGGCGAGGAAAGTGAAGTGGAAACAATGTGAAATTCACCAGCTCTGAAATCAACAAGCTGCCGGCTCCGGTGTTACGGAGCCAGCACCAGCGTCCCCATTTAAAGGGACAGCGCACCCGGTGGAAAGAAAAATAAATGACAGAGGTCGGCACGCCTGTGCCACTTGCTAGTCTGTACTCGGGCTCACGCGCCCAGTGTGGACGTATTTTTTCCTCCAACCAACTCTCCCCACCCCCGTTTGGGGGCAGGGCTAGCCTAGCGCATTGAAGACTTCTTCCGATTTCTAAGGGCGGTGTCCTGGGCTAGGACATCTCCACAGGCGCGTTTCCATCTCTATCCCACGAACACTCATACTTTTAAATAGTGAATGGACCCACCTTAAGGAATGTGAAACCTATCTTCTGCGCTTTTTTGCATAAATTGCCAAACATCGTAGGATTAAGTATATCAAAAAAAAAAAAAAAGGGAATACCCACCCTGTCTTGTATAGACACTCCCATTAACCGCTAAAGTATCCCTACCTTTGGGCTAGGTAACAACTTAGATTTGGGTAACAACTTATTCAAAGGATAATGAGTTCATGGTAGTCCAACGTTCCCTGATGTAAATACCGGAAAACTAAAGTGTGGGGGAGGGGGAAACAGAAGACATTGTTCAGGTTCCAATGATTATTGAATGACGAGGTGAGAGCTTTCTTACTCAACAGACTTCCAGCACCCACTAGTTGCCAGAGTGCGGAGTGGACGGTGAGAAACCAGAGGACAGGGTTCCTGCCATGGAGTTAAGCTTACATGACAAGGCAGATTCAGTCTAAGTCATGATTCTTCTGGATTTCAAAGAGGTTTTAGAGTTTATGAACTACATGACTCTAACAGGAGGCCCACTGGCTCTTAGCACCAAATATTAATCACTGGCCCCTCAGGGACCCTGACTTTTAGAAACAAAGGTAATCTACCTCACTGATCCACCAAAACGGATCTGATTTAAATCAGGCCTTTTTCGTTTTCTTACCTGGGTTCTCACGGCCAAGAATACAAATTTTCTCAGACCTGATCACGTGTTCCTAGGTAAAATGGGAATAATAATAATTGATGTTTTACAGGACATTTTAAAAGAGATTTTTGCTGTAAAGTGCATGCACTCGCTGGAGAGACAGAGACAGAAAGCGAGAAATCACCCATTGGGGGAATGGGCCCACTGCAATCCCTTCTCTCAGTATCTTCAGCATGCACTGGAGAGAGTTTTAAGCCTCCAGGTGTAGGACTCAAACCACTGCTGAACATGTGGGGAGTCCAGCTACGTAACCATTGTGCCATCTGCTGGTCACACACAGGATATTTTTTGAGAGGTTTTTGCTATAGGGCACGTGCGCTTGCCAGAAAGATGGAGAGAGACAGAGAGACAGAAAGCAAGAAGTCACGCCCCCCCCGGGGGGGATGGTCACGCTGCAATCCCTTCTCCTCCATTCTCCTCTAGGGATCTTGGGCACACATGCACACGTGCCCAGCAAGAGTTTCAAGCCACCGGGTCTGGGATTCGAACAGCGGTCAACTACGTGGGAGTCCAGCGACATAACCATTACACCAACTGCTGGTCCCACAAAAGATATTTTTTAAGGGTGTCATGAAATAAAATTGCTTAGTACAAAGGCTGACATCATAAGTACTTATCAGAGGTCAGCTTTTATTAGCTTCTACTATTGTTATGAAATAACTATTTTCCACACTTAGTCTCTATGTTGTTGCCACGGTGATCTTCACGAAATACAGATCTGACCACAGGCATCCCCCTGGAATGCCTCTCCTTTTTAAGCCCTTTCCAGCTTCATACCAAAGTCAATTCCATACCTGCCTTTTTCTGAGAGTATCTCCAAGCCCCTCCCCCCAAGCTAGTGGCAACCTTTTCTTCTTCCAGAACACTTTTTCAGAATCTTTCACATGACCATGATGAATTCCAAGCTTGTTTTATTACAGTTAATGCAAGTTCCAGGCTATGTCTTTTTCAGAGAGAGAGATTTTTTTGCTATAGGGTGCATGCACTCACCAGAGAGATAGAAAGCAAAAAATCACCCCCCCCCACTCCCTTCCAGGGTGCATGGCCAGGCCACAATCCCTTCTCCTTCATTCTCCTCTCAGGATTTTGGGCACGCGCACACATGCTCCTGGTTTGAGTTTTAAGCTGCCAGGTCTGGGACTCAAACCGCAATCCACTAGTCCACTACATGTGAGTCCAGCAATATAACCATTATGCCATCTGCTGGTCCCAAGACTATGTCATTCTGGAGGACAAAGACTATGTCTTACTCATATTCATATTTCCCGTAGCATTTGGCCCTGTGCAGGGTCCTCTATTGAATTTGCAGGGGATGAAGAATTTTGGCATACCAGTTAATATCTCTGCTAACCCCACACGCACACCATCCCCCCCCACACACACACACACATGCACACGGGAAGAGATGGAAGAAAACCTAGAGAAAAAAAGGTATCCCAGGATAGAACTGACGACAAGGGAGAACCGGCTGCAATCCAAGCAAGTTGCAGGAGGAAGGCAAAGTCTCTGTCCTCCTCTGTGCTCCAAAGACCTACCCCAACCACATTGTGCACTACCTTTACAACTGGCTGAAGGTCTATTTGTAAGGCGCACACAGACACCCTTAGGGCAGTGCTTTGGGCTTCCTCTTTGCAATAGGCTTTGTCATTCACTCTGTAGGAAAGAGGGAGGACACCTGCCTCCCTACATGGGGGTACACTAGTGCAGAAGCTACTTCTGGCTTTTGCAGCTCTGCTTCGCTGCCCTGGCTTCTCATCCTGAGACTTCCCTGGCCAGGACTACAAGCCCCACCAGTGGGTGCAACTCCGGCACAAGCTCATCTGCTGCCCGTCAGGGCTGCTTTCCTGATCAACAGCAAGCACCTCTACGACAGCTGACTGAGGCACTGTGCATGCATCACACTGTTCTAGTTCACCTCTAACCTAACACAATTAAGAACACTTCAGGCTGGGGCCGGCAGGGGGTGCAGTGGTCAAGGGTGTTGGACTCCCACATGGCTGACCGCAGTTTGAGTCCCAGACCTAGCCACTTGTGTACGCTTTCTCTGGTCAAATTAAAATAAATAAAGTGAAAAAAAATAATTAAAAATACTTAGGCAGCAAAAAAATTAAGACACTTTTTCTTTGTTACTGTCTAATAGGATGAACGAGGCGCTGCTCTGCCTTGTTGCTGCCTTTCCTAGTGATATCTGCAGGTGCAGGGAGGGCACAGTCAGCAGAAATTACCCACACCTGATTATACCTTAACTCTGGGCCTTGGGTGTTTTGAATGAGTGAGTCACAAATGATTTGTTGTTCTTCATTGTCTGTTCTACTTTCCATCAGCCAGATCAGAATTCTATGACTCATCGACTCCCAATGAGCCCATGTATTTAGAGAATGTATCAATGTATCAATAGCTGCATGGCAAACTAAGCCAACCTTTTTTTTTTTTTTTTAGAGAGATTTTCACTATGGGGCGTGTGCGCTCGCCAGACAGAGAGAGACTTAGAGAAAGAAAGTGAGAAATCACCCCCCAGGGGGGATGGCCACACCGCAGTCCCTTCTCCTCCATTCTTCTCCATTCTCCTCCATTCTCTTCTCGGGATCTTGGGCACGCATGCACACGCGCCTGGTGTGAGTTTAAGCCACTGTGTCCGGGACTCAAACTGCGGTCAACTACATGGGAGTCCAGCAACATAGCAATTACACCATGTGCTGGTCCCAACATTTATGGAGTTTTTGACAAATGCCTCACGAATGGCCACTGGAGTTTGCCATCAGAAGAGGCACGAAGATCCATCCTTCTCTCTCACCCCTGTAGCATCAAGTGGGTCAGAGAAGCTGCCTATGTAGTCCAGCTTCCAGGCAGAACGTGACCCTCCCCTGCCCCACTCCTGAATCTTGTTACTATGAGAAGTCTTCATCTTGCTTCTCCGGAGCTGTTTGTTTTTAAGCACAGCTCCGAGGTTCTGTGGCAAACTCTCAGCCATGAATAACTGGGCTCTGTAGGGCCTGGATTAAAAATAGCAAGCTCCACATCCACATGATGGATTAACAAAATATAATTTTAAATGAAAATTCTCTGGTCTGACAGCGATTTAAATAGCAACCGAGGCTACAAGATCTGGCCTTCCTGGGCAGCTAGGTTTTCAGTGAAAGTCTATGACAAATGGAAGTGGCACAGGTTTCTTATGATGTGAAAACGTGGGCAGGAAAAGGAGAGGCCAACATCATAGACATGTGGGGTGTTGACAGTGGGAGGACTTGGAAGGTACACCCCACTCACCACCTTTGTTTTGCAGATGGGAGAACTGGGTCACAGAAAGGGAAAGGAGATCTGTCCAAATAATGGAAATGGCACTATTTCTAGTTTTCAGACTAACCTTAAATCTAGTGGAGGCTTATTGTGTTTCCAGACCGCCCAGGGGACATGTAAGATGCCATAAAATGACTGAACTCTGACCAAAATTATAATGGGAAAAAAATAAAAGAATGGTCCTTAGAGAACTGTACTCATTATACTTGAAAGTTAAATCTCAATAAACTGAGAATTGCTGATACTTGAAATTAAGGGGCTACTTTTTTTCCTGACAATGGGTAAGTAATCAGGACTAGGGGAAAATATCTGTAATATTCACAAACAAAGAGACACATGTCCCTGCTCAGGGCACGATTTTTGACTCTAATGATATTAAGTCATTGAAATGTTAATGAGATTCCCAGAATAGTATGGACAACCCTCACCACTCATCCTTTGGTTCTAACAAGGTGAAACCAGTGAAGTCCACTCCCTTTCATGTGTTAATGTGATTCCTATGCTCAGTCCCATCCCTGCACCCTTAATAACCTTGAGGCCATTAATAACCTAGAGACAGAGACAGAGAGAGGCACTCCCAGCGATATCTTCACATCGCTGTCCACTACCAGTCCTGTGTCATGGAGACCCGCATGTTTATGGAGGCCTCCAGGTGTGCACACAGAACTCTCCCATGTGGGTCAACACGATGGATCACCTGATTCAGAGGGCCTTGTTACACTGCCTCTTTCCTGGGCCCTTAATAACCTCGATAGCTCGAGTAGTCTAGCTGCGGAGAAAACTACAGCAATACAAATCTCTTCACCCCATTCTATTGTATTATTCACCTGGCTGTACTCAGGTGAACAAAATCTGTACATGTAGAAAGAAAAAAGATGGGGACCAGCAGTTGGCGTAATGGCTAAGTCACTGAACTCCCATGTAGTCGACTGCAGTTCAAGTCCTGAACCCAGTGGCTTAAACTCACGCTGGGTGCATGTGCGTGCGTGCCTGCCCAAGATCCCGAGAGGAGAATGGAGGAGAAGGGGTTGCAGTGTGACCATCCCCCTGGGGGGAGATTTCTCGCTTTCTATCTCTCTGTTTCTCTGTCTTTCTGGCGAGCGCACTGTGCCCTATAGCAAAAAAACCTCTCAAAAAAAAAAAAAATGAACTCTAGGAATGGAGATAACTATTTCTTTTTTTAACTTTATTTATTCATTCATTTTTTTTTTAATTTGACCAGAGAGACACAGAGACAGAGAGAGAGAAGGTGAGAAAGCAAGCCACCAGGTCCAGGATTTGAACTGTGGTCTGTGATGTGGGAGCATCCAGTGCCCTAACTACCACACCACCCGCTGGTCCCGGAGATAACTATTTCTACTAGTATTAATGATTCCTTATAATAACAAAGCACTTCACAGTCCAACAAAGCACTTGTCACCAAAAGTTCTTCATAAGCTCCGACTACAGTAAGTTACTTGGGTTTTTATCATTACCATTTTAAACATAAGAAACTAAGGCTCAGAAAGAGAGTGACTTTTGTGAGGTAACCCCAAAACAATCATCCTTCTGCTCTCTGTTTAGATGTCATTTCCTGCAAATGCTTCTCCCTGGCCCTCCTTCAGTCCCGAGTCACCCCAGGCTAGCTCAGGTAGGCTCCACATGGACTCGTATTGCCTTTGGACTTCTGCCCCGGGCTTTCTCACACTGTTCTTCTAGCTGCCCGACGTACAATTTTACATTCCATGCGGGCAGTGACTATGTCTGTCTTGGTCACAGATGTGTCCCAGTACTTATCACTGGGGGTCAAACACATTAGGTGTTGAACAGATGCTTGATAAATGAAAAAACTGAATGAATGAACAAGGGGGCAGGCTCAGGCCCAAACTGGGGTCTTTTCATTTATGACCCAGAATTTTTCTCTCAAACCTCACTGATTTTGTTAACAACCTTGGGTATTGAGAAAAACACCCACCATGACTGGCCTCCCTTTACCTAGCATTTCACAAATAAAATGTGGCCCCAAAGTTTGATTCAATATCCACCATCTTGTTGCTCCTCTCTCTACCTTAAAGTCTACCATAAAGACCTATACTCAGGTCATATGCTCCATTTATTACAAAATACTATACAATTTTAAATATTTAGTCTGCATTTTCAACTGTTCTCTCTTCGGGGAAACCTGTTTGTCTTCCTTTATACGTAAGTTAAGAGAAGGCAAATTGATTAATTGCAAGCAGTTATAAATAACTCTAGAAATCCTCTTTGTATATAAATGCTTCAACCCATCAAATGTTCTGAGGAAACTATCAGGTGTTCATGACCAACCAATCTTTTGATACTGTTACATGCCCTTCCGGGTCTTGAACTTGCCAAAAGGCATGGCTCTAAGTGCCCCACACCACTCCAATCATGTCTTGTTTGTACCTCAAGCACTGGATCATATGCCCAGAATGGAGTGTGATACATTTTTGTTGTTGTTTGGAGAGGTTTTCGCTATAGGGCGCGTGCGCTCGCCATACAGACAGAGACATAGAGACAGAAAGCGAGAAATCACCCCCCAGGGGGGATGGTCACGCCGCAATCCCTTCTCCTCCATTCTCCTCTCAGTATCTGGGGCACGCATACACACGTGCCCGGCGTGAGTTTTAAGCCACGGGGTCCAGGATGTGAACCGCGGTCGACTACGTGGGAGTCCAGCAACATAGCCATTACGCTAACTGCTGGTTCCCAATACATTTTTTTGAGAGAGACTTTTTTGCTATAGGGCATATATGCTCACTGGCAAGACAGAGAGAGACAGTAAGCGAGAAATCCCGTCCCTAAGGGAGATGGCCTTGCCACCATTCCTTCTCCATTCTCCTCTTGAGATTTTGGGTATGCCCACACACATGCTCAGGGCGAATTTCAAGCCACCAGGTCTGAGATTCAGACCACGGTTGACCACGTGAGAGTCCAGCGCCTCAACCACTATGCCTCTTGCTGGCCCCATAATACTTTCTCTCATGGGAAGAGTGAAGATGTTTGACTGGTTTTTGTGTAATTAGTTAATTAAATTAAAAGAAACTTGTTAAGATTTTTTTTTTCCCCAGGAACCAGTAGAGGGCATAATGGTTATGCTGCTGGACTCTAACGTAGTCTAGTTCGATTCCAGGACCTGGCGGCTTAAAACTCATTCCGGGCACGTATGCATGTGTACCCAAAATCCCGAGAGAGGAATGGAGGAGAAGGAATTGCTGCATGACCATCCTCTAGGGAGTTATTTCTTTCTGTCTCTCTGTCTCTCTGGCAAGCACATGTACCCTGTACCAAAAATCTTTCTCTTAAAAAGAAAAAAAAAAAGGGTTTTTTCTGTGTGGTTATAGTGGGTTGAACCAAAAGAGAGGGCTGGCAGATACAGAAAAAAGGGCTTTAGCTCAGGACATTGAAGCATTTTCTCACAAGAAGAGCCAGTGTGCACAGAATTTGCTGCCTTATGAATTAGTAACCCCCCCCCCATTACAGGAGTTCAGAGCTGCGTTCTGCATCCATCTTGTTATGTTAGAGGTTTCTGGACTGATAAGGTATCTGGACTCTGACCCCTGAAGTATCTTCTGGCTCTGAGAAGCCCCAACTACATGATCTATTTTCAGTTAACCGAAAACTGAGAACCCGCGCTCTACAAGGACACACGCCATACCCAACCTATGTCCTGCACTAAGTGCAAGGTGGTTTACGCCCCTTTCCACATACAGATGGAGGATCGTGCCTGTTCTTTGATTCAAAAGTATTGTTTTCTGGTTTCTGACTTTTGGTTTCATTGTCATTTTGTGCAAGTTCTTTTATTCCACTGTGTACAAGGAAATTCTGTGGTACAGAAATAACATCCCATACCCCAAATTTGGTTGCAAGGAAGATGTCAGGATAAAGAAAAGATTCTTCCTTTAACAGGTTAGTTTACACCCGTTTTATTATGATACAAGCAGGTTTTCGAAGCAGGTTTATACAATCGACAAGGGAATCATGGTGATGCCGGTTTTGTTGTCTAGACCTTGCCGGAAAAAGATTCTCTAAACCCTGCACTGTAACAAGTTTATTGAAAAACTTGTCTTTTCCCCCAAAAAACCATGCCTAGTGCAGTGCATGGGTAGAAAGAGTTGTTTTCCTGATCTGAGACCTGGGGTATTGAGTTGTGGTCCAGAGCTCATTTTAAATTCCAAGTAGCAAAACCTGGAGAGAAGGCATTTGAGGAAAATGCTGACATTCCTTTAGCTCTGACGAAATTATCACACACTGTCATAAATATACTTCCTGGACCATACCTTCTCACTCTGCCTTAACCATTGGTACTCTCTAAGCAGAAAGCAAACAAGACAAAACAAAATTTAAAAACACTTCCAACCCCCTGACAATCACCAGTGTGATATAGTCTAGTGGAAAGAAGGAAGAAGAGAAGAAAGGATGAAAAAGAGAAAGGAAGAAAAGAAGAAATCCCAGCCTCCTTACTTTATTTGATTTCTGATGATTCTTTTTTATTTAAACTCCCCTGGGCACATTAGTGTGTGCATTTTATTGAAATTTGCCTTAATTCAGGGGGAGAGGTAGGATGGGCAGGGCCTTAAGGGATGGCCATTAGGAATAAATAAATTCAGATTGCATCAGTGGACTTGTTTTTGTGTCGTTTTAGCCATTAGTTTCCTGACCAGAGGCAAGTCTTCTCTTCTCTAAGTCCTTTTTTTCTGGTGTGTAAATTAGTAGAATAAGGCGTCATCCAGGCGTGACGGTCTGAGATCGTAGCTCTAACACGGAAAGACAAATAAAGCAGTCTTGCGTTCAGTACAAATTCTTAACACATCATGTTTGTTTACTTTTCACTGGTCTACCCTTGCATAGCTTAACATTCCATAGTTGGATGCTCTAAACATTCTTTTTTTTCCCCCTTTCTTTCATCTTCTTTTTTAAACTTTAAAGAATTAACTTGAAAACAAAAGAGAATTGGTAAATGCTTGAAGACACCCCCCCCACACACGCACCTCCAAACACACATACACACACACACACACACACACACCCCTTGGCTACTCACCTCTTGTTGCGGATGAAGCAAAGCCCACTCCTGAAATTCACTTAGCAACATGGCCTTAGGATATATGGCTGCTGAGGAATTTGGGCCCAGCAGGTGTGCCAGACTCCAGAAATCCTCCTCCTCACAGGACAAGGGGAAACGAAAAGATACCCAAGAAAGTGCCCTGGGGAATACTTACAGAAGGCTGCAAAACAGTTATAAAGTAATTTTTTGGCACTAAAATTAGAAGCGAAGTTTTGGTATTCTGGAAGCCCAGGTTAGGGAGGAATGTGTGTATGACTTCTATAGTGAGACAGGCACTGATTGCAGTTTTAGCAAACAGCTGTAAGGAATCTTCTTATTTCTTCACAACCAAGATCTGGTCCTAGAAATCTGGGCTACAGTTTTCTTTAGGTATTTTGGGGAAGAGCAGCTTTTTAAATATCAGACAGCAATGGTGATGGTAGGATAAGTAATGAAAGAAAAAACAATCATCATGCAATAAGTAATATTCAATTGTGTATATTAACAGGAATAGATGATTATGTGAATAGCCATGTATAGAAATCACAGGTATTTAAAAAAAAAAAAAAGAGGAGAAGGAGTTCTGAATTACGTCAAAATCTTAATCATACAGAGGAAGAGGCTGAAGCAGGTCCGGCCACTCTGGCATGGTGGTACTACAAATGTCCTACGGAGCTGGAAACCATATGGCCCATCCTGGGCTTGTATTTCCAGGTTGGCTTGAAAACATGCCAGGCACATGTGTGTGGGCTCCCAGAATCCTGAAGAGCTGGAAGGCTAAGGAGAGGCAGTCATGTGCAGCGAGACCTTTTCAAGGGTTCTTCCCTCTCTGTCTCGTTTTCTCTCTCCCGCGTGCATGCATACCCTCTTATAGAAAGAAGGAAGAGAGGGGACCAGCAGGTGGCATGGTGGTTAAGGCGCTGGACCCTCCCACATGGCCAACTACGGTTCAAGTCCTGGACCTGGTGGCTTGCTTTCTCTCTCTCTCTCTCTCTCTCTCTCTCTCTCTCTCTCTGTCTCTCTCTGGTCAAATTAAAAATAAATAAACTTAAATAAGTAATTCTTCTTAAAAAAAAAAGAAAGAAGGAAGGAAGAGAAGGAGGAGGAGAAGCAGCAGAAGTAAAGAGAAAACACAGGACTGAGATTTTTCTTTTCTGCCATAGTTATCAATGTAAGAACCAACAAGTGAGAACATCTGTGAATCAATTATCAGTCAATAACTTTATGTTGTTGGGCCTGCAGGTGGAGGGGTCGTTAAGGTACTGGACCCCTACATAGTTGACCATGGTTTGAGACCCAGCCCTGATGGCTTACTTTCTCACTTTCTCTCTCTCTCTCTCTTTTTCTCTCTGGTTAAATTGAAATAATAATAAATAATAAAAACAACAAATTAAAGAATTCTTTAAAAATAGCTCTATGATGCAATCAAAAGACAGATGTTGCAGACTTGTAAATAGCTAAAACGGGTGAAAATCTAGCAAATAGCTTAGGAAGTGTCTAACACTTGTTAAATAAAAATGATCGGAGGCCATGTGTTAGACTGAGCCCCTGTGCTAAGTGCCAGCAGGCCAGACCAAAATAGTCCCTCATGATAAAATGCCGCATCATCGAACCGGAACTTTAAGGAGGCAAATAGTTCCCCAAACAGATCAGCTTTTCTGGAAAACAGGAGCTCCCACTCCGAGTCAGCACTGTAAGAAAATAAAACCTACACCCAATTTGTGGTTTTCTTAGGCACGTGAGCTATGGGTCCATCTCACGTCCCAGCAGCAGGCATCTGAAATAATCACCTGAAATAGAAGTTGCTGCCAAGACCCCGTCCGACTTCGGTGGTCATCCCTTCCCCAGATACGATCCTTCCTCACCCCGTCAGCCATGCAGCCATGCAGCCCTTCATTCCCTTCGTATGAAGTCTCTCTTCAACAATTTGAATAGCCCTACGGTAACTTAGAGTAGAGCCTCTGTTCTTCGGAGCCCTCATGCTGTGCCTTCCTTCGGCACACTTACTCTCGGTAGGACCCAAATCTGTGCTCCCCAGGCCAGGATCTGCTGAAGACCTCAGATCAAGCTTGTCTCTCCTTACAGGCTTAAAGTTTGACATTCATGAATAAACCTAGTAGACATGGTATTTTCCCCAAAGTTGGCTTTTCACGCCTTCATTCCTTTGATGAATATTACTGAACCCCCTATTGTGTATTAGGCACTGTTCTATATGCTGGGGATACAGTGGTGAACCAAGCCAAAATTCTTGTCCTGCCGAAGCTTACATTTCAAGGAAGTCACTCAACGTAAATGGCAAACCAAATATATTGTACTAAAATTAACCTCTCCATCTGTGTAAGGGTTCTCTCGAGAAATATAACCAATAGCACACACATATGTAAAGGGATTTATTTCAAGGAATTGGTTCATGCAATCGGGAGCACTGAGTCTAAAATCTGTAGGGCAGCTAAGTCTGAAATGTATAGGGCAGGTTGGAAACTCGACCAAGAGTTGATGCCTGCAGAATTGCTTCTCTTAAAACCTGTTTTTGTTCTTAATGCCTTCCAACTGATGGGATAAGGCCCATTTATAATTATCTAGGCTTAATTCCTTTATTTAAAGTCAAGTGATTAGGGACCAGCAGATGGCAAAATGGTTATGCCTCTAAACTCTCATGTAGTCGACTGTTGTTCGAGCCTCAGACCCTGCAGCTTAACACGCATGCCAGGCGCATGTGTGTGAGTGTGTGTGTGTGTGTGTGTGTGTGTGTGTGCCCAAAATCCCAAGGGGAGAGTGAAGGAGGGGAGGTTGTGGCATGGCCATCCCCTCTAGGGGATCATTTCTCACTCTCTGTCTCTGTCTCTCCAGTGAGCACACGTACTTTATAGCAAATATCTCTCTCAAAAAAATGAACAAACAAAAAGTCAAGTGATCATAAATGTTAAATTACATCTAGGGACCAGCAGGTGGTTACATAGCTGGATTCCCATGTAGCTGACTGGTTTGAGTCCTAGACCCGGTAGCTTAAAACTCACTTGGTACATGTTCATGTGTGCCCAAAATTCTGAGAGGAGAATGGAGAAAGAATTGTAGCATGGCCATTCCCCTGGAGGATAATGTCTCACTTTCTGCCTCTATATCTCTCTGTTTCTCCAGCAAGCACACACGCCCTGTAGCAAAAATCTCTCTCTAAAAAAACTTACATCTAGGAGGAGGGATACAGAGGCAGAGCATTGACAGGATAGGTAGATGTGGTGCTAACTGTTGAAGATATTTTGATCAACTGGACTAGGGAGAAATGTTCACATATTGAAATGTTCACTTTGTAAGCTAAATAGTGTGATTGAACATATAAAAAAATTTTTAAATTACATCTAAAAATAAATACTGCAACAGCACCACTTAGGTTATCAAATAACTAGGTGTTATAGCCTAGCCAAGTTGACATGTAAAACTAACCATCGCACCATCTACTCCACCCACGTTTATTAGGTGCTTGTCGCGTTCTAAGTTCTGATATAGATCATGCACAGTCCCCGCTGCTCTCTGTAGAAAGGGCATGAGGCCTTTGCTTACATAAACACCCAAAAATGTGATTCTGCAAATCATAAGAGCTAGAGAACAAGTTCTATCATTGCAGATTTTGAAGAAGGAGCAGCACTTCCAGGTAAAGATCTGAGAAAAGCTAAAAACTCAAAAGTTGATTTTGTCCTTGGAGAACGGATAAAATTAGTGCAAAGGCAACAGAGTAGGGCA
>NW_006201094.1:1018632-1053495 GCF_000334495.1 Tupaia belangeri chinensis
CTGTGGGGGAAACAGCATAGGCAAAAATGTGGTGTCAGGAAACTGTACGACGTACACAGAAACATTAAGTGTTCCGTGTGGCTGGCAATATAGAACATTCATCAAAACCTTTCTTTTTAAGCCAACGAAGACTCTGTGCTGGCTCAAGCACTCATTCCAAAGATATTAGCACATTTGCAGATGAAACAGAGAGATCAAGAGAGCCGTCCAAAGTCACAGGAAACCTTCGGGGTGTTACACACACGAGCCAATGCCACTTTCTGTCTGAAGCTAGATACTGCTGACGCTTCACAACGCCATCGCTGTGTAGCTTACATTGAACTGTCTTTGAAAAACTCAGGTGAGTCTTTGTTAAATGGGAGACATTTACGAGGCCCTAACATTCAATGAACATACAGATGTTGATGCCCCCGGCCAGACCCTCAGGGATTCACAACATTAAGACATTACTACTTTGACCATCCAGTCAAGGCTATTTATTGTTTTCTTTTGATTGTGTAATAATTAAATTGCTCTGATCAGGGCAGTAGTGTGCACAGAGAGGAAGATTGCTGAGCGTCTGTCTTGCAGTTCTTAGATAAGAACCGAAAGGTTCACAAAGTAAAATTGGCCTGGATCTGATTTTACGGTTCGTGCTTTGTATTACAGTTCCTCCCGGCCACCCTGTTTCATATACCCATGCCCACCCTGTCATTCTAAGAAATAGCTGTTAGTTTAGCAAATGACTGTTAAATAGACATAACCCATGTCTTACCCCATTACCAGCCTTGCCCATCTCTGCCATAAACGCAGACATCCTTTAGCCAACATAGGACTTCAGGTTTTCTACTAATAAGCTAACTGACCATGAATTTGTTCTAAAAATGGATGATTTGAGGTACTCAAAACAACGTGCCTGGCTTTGGGGTTATTGTAACATCTTAAAAATTGAGATATTTCAAACCAGTCTGCACTCTGCCTCATGCGACTGTGACCCGAACAGGAGCAAACTGTACCTCTCCTTCCTTCCTCTCCTACTTTCCATTTTATGAAGGGAAGCTGGGGACCCAGGAAGTGACGTCATCAAGGGCCTGGTTTCATATCCCCATAAAGTGCATTACTTTAATGAAATCTATTAAAGAGGCTAGTCAAAGGGAGACTGGGGAGAAATGAGGTTATTGATCAGAGGTCTTAAATAAGTGGACCTCTCCGGGGAGTGGATGTTAACAGATATGTGGAGCGCTCAATGGGGATCAAAGTTCAACTTCTTCAGTAGATTGCTGCACATCTGTCTTGCGGTGACATTCTTCTGTTCTTCTCAAAGACAGAGAATTCTTTTCAAAGATAGAGGCTTAGAATCCTACGATTACCTCACTGTTACATAATGTTAGGTTTATTGTGTCTTATCTCATTTTAATGCTAATCCCCACAGCAAACTTGAGGGACAAACCATAGGTACACAGACCTTTGGATCACATTTTGGAGAGCAGAGTTCAACCCCGCACAGCCCACTAGGAATACACTGATAGAAGTACGGCCAGGAGGGTGCCTGTGTGTGCCTCCAAGGTGCAGGTGTAGAGACAGACATGGAGCATCTTGGTGAAGATAGGTGGCAATCAGACTGGAGCAGGCCAGCTTAAGATTTAGTAGGAATGCAGTCATTCTGAAAGTAAGAAAGACCTCGAATGAGAACAATCTGAGAACTGGTCAGATGAGAACCCAGGAATGGGCATTGGATGGGATCAGGATAATTGTGAGGAGAAAGCAATGAACTCTGATTGTAATGTGGAATTGTTTGCCTGTGCTTGTATCTTGCGCCCATAAATACTGAGAACATTAGCTCTCAAGTCATTTTGATGGTGCTTGCTGCCTGTCTCCCAGTAACTGGTTACAGAAATAAACTCCCTTCTTCTCTAGCCTCGGTCTCTCATTTTATTGACTGTGAGAAGAAGCAGCTGGACTTAATTGGCAGATAATTAGACCAACTAACTAATGGCTTTTCTGAAAGAAAATTTCCCCTCCATGAGTGAGTGTTAATCTATTTTAACAAGATTTAGTTTATCACATTTCACTGTAGCCTTGGTATAAGGTCATATCCTTTTGAATAGAGAGTAATTTTTCCTTTAAAAAAAAGAAAAAAAAAGTGGACATCCTCAGAGCACAGGCACAGCCTCAGGAAAACACCTAAAGGCAAGTGTAAAAAAGCTAGAAAAGATGAATCCTTGCTGGTTTGAGATTAGAACACAGAGTATATGAAAAGTCAGAAGTCACTTCCAGATGGTCAAGGCTCCGTGGTGGCTGACGCTGGGATGGGTGGGGACTGTGATCAGCAGGGTGAGGAATCTGGGTCTTCCTGAGTTGCCAGCAGCACAGATTGTGGGGGGAAATGCTACACGTCACTCCTAATCATTAAAAGATAACATGCTGTCACTCGGAGAGAGCACAAGTGCTTTAGCAAGACATTTCTTTGGGAATAGTAAATCTGAAGTGACATGAGATTAGTGGAAATCCAGACGCACCACCTGAGATTCTAATGCTGCAGTGGCCCTCCTTGGGAGAGCCAGTGTGAGTTACTCAGGCAACTTCTCTCACATGTTCACCCAAGGATGACATTTCTGTGATAGACTCTAGGGGGTCCCCATGGAGCTGGGGCTCAATGCCATTCCTCTCTTCTTGATGTTCTAAAAGGGGGTATTCCCCACAGTAGGGGGTCCTTCACAATGCATTACATGCATGATATAACTAGTCTATGTAATCTAAATGGAGGTCTCAAGGAGAATTTTTAGATCTTTGGTGGCCACCCCTTGCACCTAGCTAGTTCCACAATTCCCCTAGAACTTCGTCTTTACTAGCTAGTATTTATGAAGCATTCATCACATCTTAGTCTCAGTGTGTCAGGCCCATTATCAGGGCAGGAAATTGAGACTTGGATTGATCATGTGGCTTGTGCAAGACCCATGGTAGTAAGCCACAGAAAAGTGGAGAGGTTGTTTTTTTTTTTTTTTTTCCCCGCTATAGGGCGCATGCACTCACCAGACAGAGAAAGACATAGAAACAGAAAGCGAGAAATCTCCCCCCAGGGAGGATGGTCACGCCCCAATCCCTTCTCCTCCATTCTCCTCTTGGGATCCTGGGCACACACGCACATGGGCCTGGCGTGAGTTTTAAGCCACCGGGTCCAGGACGTGAACCGCGGTCGACTACGTGGGAGTCCAGTGACATAGCCATTACGCTAACTGCTGGTTCCCAGCCGCAGAAAAACGGACCCTTTGTATTTGCTTGAATCCAAGTCCGTGGCCTTGACCACCATCGTGTGTTCCGCCTCCCTGATGTGTGATGTGTGATGATACAACAGGTAGGTACGGGGTGGGAAGTGATGTCGTGTTAGGAGTATGGACACTTTGGGTCTGTAATTTAACAGCTGTATGACTGTTGGGTCCCCCCTCCTCTTGGAGCTTGTTTTCCTCTTATGCTTTTCTCCTAATTACTAAGTTATTGTGGAGGGCACGTGAAAAGATGGAATGTGATTGTAATACCCGATTTTATCCCTTCCTAACGTTGCTTAGGAATGCATGAAGCCTGGAGTTGGAAGAAAGAACCGAAGAGAAGGGAACAATCATTCATTCTTTCAACAAACATTATATGCTATCCTGTGCCAGGAATAATGAAGAGCAGGTATTTGACAACTTCGTAGAGCTGATCTGTGAAGGACTTGGTTTTATTTCCCACAACTAAGAGAGATTACCACGTAGGTCAGTTATTGAGAAATCCTCTCTGAATTGCAACCTGAGCTATAACTACCTTGAAAATGAAATGAAGAAAAAGGTGACCTTAATTCTGGCCTCCAAGAAGGCTTTGGTTAAGTCAGCACCTTCTGCAAGCTGTAAATTCACTCCCCGAATTGTCCACTTAGGTAGTTTCTTCCCTCTCAAAAAGGAAACAAACAAACAAACAAAGAAACAACAAAAAAAAACAAGTAGCCTGTCCAAAATTAAAAGTCTGCTTCTCAAAGAAATATCACCATGGAAATGTAATTTAACAAGTATTTGCTGAATATTTTATGGGTTCTACCATGCTAGGATTGAACTGTCACAAGGGATATAGGTATGGATGGTAATGTTGAATACCACTGTCCGTAAGACACGGTCTCGACCCTCAAAGTGGTAATAATTTCCACAAGAACTGTGCTAATGAATATGGAATTTTAGAGGTTGAGACAGGTTAAGACAGACATGGACTAAAACTACATGTCAAGAAATTAAGTGCTTGTAGGATTCTAAGGTTTATATTCTTGGATTAGGAAAAGTGGGCCCTTTTTGTGGAAGACACTGAAAGTGAAGCTGAAGAACTTTAACTTGGCTTGGTGGGTAATTAGTTAATGAGTCCATTAAAGATTTTTAGAGCAGAACAGTAAAATGTTGAAAACATGAAAAATTCAAACCAAGTGTCATAGTTAGGACCTTTTAATTTTTTAATTAATTAGTTACCTTAAAAATTATTTAACTTTATTTATTGTCTTCTTCTTCTTTTTTTTCTAATTTGACCAGAGAGAGAGACAGAGAGGGAGTAGGAAAGTAAAAATCTCAGCCACCAGATCCAGGACTCGTACAAGTTCAGCACCCTAACCACCATACCACCTGCCAGCCCAGTCAGGACCTTTTTCATTTTTATTGTCATTAACAATGCAAACAAATTAAGAAAAAAAATCTCAGTAGAGAAACATTGGTTCATATAAGTAGAAAGTTTCAGCAGTAGGCTAGTCATGGTTGTACAGGCATTCAGATAATGTCATCGGGTTTCTGATGAGCTGCATTCTTGGACCATCTTCACGCAGTACTACGATGGCTGCCAGTACTAAGATGCTCCAGGCTCTTGTGGGTTTTAGAGATTACGGCCCCAGAGGAAGAGGAAAAGGCATCATAGGGAGCTCCGATTGGCCCAGATGTTATGTGCACACCCCTGAGAATTCACTGTGGCCAGTGCAACCGAAGCCTGTGATCGACCAGGATTAGGTCCATATGTAATTGTTGGGGTAAGGAGTGACCCTGGTCAGTTCTTGCTTCCCCTCCTTGAACCACATGAACTGAGTAAGGTATTTACAGAATGAGGGTGGAGCTTTAACTTGGCTTGGTGGGTAATTAGTTAATGAGTCCATTAAAGATTTTTAGAGCAGAACAGTAAAATGTTGAAAACATGAAAAATTCAAACCAAGTGTCATAGTTAGGACCTTTTAATTTTTTAATTAATTAGTTACCTTAAAAATTATTTAACTTTATTTATTGTCTTCTTCTTCTTTTTTTTCTAATTTGACCAGAGAGAGAGACAGAGAGGGAGTAGGAAAGTAAAAATCTCAGCCACCAGATCCAGGACTCGTACAAGTTCAGCACCCTAACCACCATACCACCTGCCAGCCCAGTCAGGACCTTTTTCATTTTTATTGTCATTAACAATGCAAACAAATTAAGAAAAAAAATCTCAGTAGAGAAACATTGGTTCATATAAGTAGAAAGTTTCAGCAGTAGGCTAGTCATGGTTGTACAGGCATTCAGATAATGTCATCGGGTTTCTGATGAGCTGCATTCTTGGACCATCTTCACGCAGTACTACGATGGCTGCCAGTACTAAGATGCTCCAGGCTCTTGTGGGTTTTAGAGATTACGGCCCCAGAGGAAGAGGAAAAGGCATCATAGGGAGCTCCGATTGGCCCAGATGTTATGTGCACACCCCTGAGAATTCACTGTGGCCAGTGCAACCGAAGCCTGTGATCGACCAGGATTAGGTCCATATGTAATTGTTGGGGTAAGGAGTGACCCTGGTCAGTTCTTGCTTCCCCTCCTTGAACCACATGAACTGAGTAAGGTATTTACAGAATGAGGGTGGAGAGTTTCTCAAAAGAAGAGCTATTAGGTCAACACACACATGTGCACACGCACACATGTGCGTTAGCTAAGCTTGATTTGAACATATTTGCAATCTAAGAACACTTCCTTTTATTTAAAATGCAGTTTGTTCCCTTAACATGACCTTTATTTATTCATTGTATAGGTACACTATGCTGTGAATCAGGGCTCCTATTTTTCAGCTCCTTCCATAGGAGTTTATTTCTCTATATGCAAACAGGTCAGGCCCTGAAACGTTAGTCATAGATTTTTATTTCTTTTATAGGAAATGTACATTCACTGGAGAGAGACACAGAGAGAGATAGGGAAAGTGAGAAAGCTCCCCCTGGAGTGATGGCCACACTGTAATCCCTCCATTCTCCTCTCTGGATTTTGGTTACTCAGGCATAGATGCCCATCATGTCTTTCAAGTCTCTTGGTCTGCAACTCAAACCACATAGTCAGCCATGTGGGATCTGGCAGCCTTAACCACCAGCCCCAAGGTTGGCCCCATAGATCCATTTATTTACAACTGAAATAAGAAAAATATGGCAGAGATGATTAGCTGACCACCACGAACTCCTTTAAAGGGTAGAGTTATTGCTAAGAATTGAAGCTAGCCAAACATGACATTCTCTGCTTCCTTAGACCTGGAGTCAGCAACATACTGGCTGATCTTGCCAATAGGATGTAAGCGGGAGTGATGTGGGGGCACTTCTGGGTAGAATTCTCAAGAGGTAAGGATGCCTTTTCCACAACTCCTTTATCTATCTGTGAGATGCATGGGGAGGACTCCTTGCACCTGCAGGAGGGCTGAGGTACAAGAAGAGTTCTGGGCTTCCTGAGTAAATAGTGAATGTCACTCAGTAAGCATTATTTGCATTTAATTCCTATGTGAGTAGGAAATAAAACTTTCTTCAGTTAAATCAATGGGAATTAGCATTTTACCTTGATAAATACAAAGGGATTTAATCTTATTGTTTATATTCTTGCTTCCATCATAAAGCATTGTGAGCTCAGTGTCCTTCAAAACTTTAACAATCAGATATTCAGTTCTCCTTACAGCGTAGCCTTTCCTCCAGCATTATTTCCAAAATAATCCATTTATTTTATGTCACGGACATTTGTTCAGGCAGGTCACCTGCCTATTTGATAGTTTCCCTAAGTATTAGGGGAAACACTTTGGTAGTTACGGTGTTTTTGCTGACTTTCTTTTCACTGAGATCCTTAACCCATAAACTATCCTTGGCTTGAGACAGGTTTCATCAACAGGGTTATCAGGCTTCACCTTTAAATTATTTAACAAATATATATTCTTTTCCTGAATGAACATATGACTGCTAATGCTGGCGCCACACACTCGAGTTATGAACTGGTTCATCAGTCATTTTTCTTCTATTCTTAACGATTATTGCTAATTTCAAGGGTATAGACAGATCCTTGTACCTGCTTCATGAATAGCTCTTTGTCTTCAGAAATTTCCCTGTTGTCTAGTGAATCACACCACTTAGAAATTTTAAATATACCTTGTCCTGTTTTCATAATTATCACATTCCTCTTATTATTAGCACTTCCAACACTTCCTTTGCTTTCACATTTTTGGATGTTATGGATTAATGCTCTTTGGAAAACAGCTCAAAACCTAGGACATATAAAGCAAATATGCAGTAGAATATGGAAAAACATGTTTGTCTCACAACCAAGGACAACAGCTGATGTTCCCTGTGGATGGTGGGCTCAGCTGACCTGCTTTTATGTGGTGCTTGGTTTTGTTAATATGTATGAATGCCCTTCAGTTGTAGGATTTAGAGTGCCAGAACTAGAAGTGTTATCTCATCTAGTTAAACACCACGTTTTACACAAGGGAAAGGGGAGATAGGGGAGGAACAGGTCCCTGGTCACACACACACACACACACACACACACACACACACACCCCTGGAGTGTTTTTCAAGTTGCCAGGACTGGGATTTGAACCATATTTGGCCATACGGGGCCTGGTTCCCTTAAACACTGCACCATGGGACTGGTGAATCTTTAATAGACATTTATCAATAGACATTTTGTTTTTAGCCCTGCGGCTTCTCCACCTCCGTCCTCTAAAAAAAAAAAAAACCAAAAAAAAAAAAAAACTGTCTTTGCCTAATTCATTGTAAAAAGAATAGAGAAATCCACCTGAAGACATATAGGAAATGGTATGAATTCTCATATTTTTTTTTCAATCTTGGGCTCTGGGTAATGAGGGAAAAGGCAAAGATACTGAATAGACTTAAATGATCAATAGGTGTGAAAGACGAAAGGAAAGTTTGGAATGGTTAAGAAATTGAAGGACCCTGAAGTAGCTGATGCTTTTGAATGAATTCAAAAAATGAAACTGTCATTTCTCCCTCTGCTCTCAAAATTTAGCACTAATTAGTTTGAAAGATAGCCATTTTGAAGTTAGAGCCAATTATTCTAACATCACTGAATATTCCAAATATAATTAATAAAGTATACTTCGCAAAGTGCTGCCTTTCAAACTTCTTTTTGTGATATCCCTAATGTCATTGAAAAGGGAAGATTTATTCCTGGGTGTGGAGATAAAAATCCTCTCCCTCCAATTTCTGTTCCTTAAAACATTAATTAGGTTAAACCATACACAGTCATCCTTTGTATAGGCCCCAAATGGGTGCATATTGACAATTTCCTATCATTCAATCTAATAAAAGAACTTTGTTTTCTGTTCACAATGTATGTATATTTTAATGTAAAAATAGGATTTTAGGGACCAGACCTGTGACCTAGTGGTTAAGGAGGTTGGATCCCATGTGATTAACTAGGTGATTGAAATCCCAGTCCCAGAAGTTTGAAACACATGCAGGGCGTATGTTCATATGTGTCTGAAATCCTGAGAGGATGGAGAAATGAAAGAGAAGGGATCGTGGTGTGATCATGCCCCACTGGTGGGCGCTTTCTCCCTTTCTGCCTCTCTCTTTCTGGCAAATGCACATGGTCTCTGGCAGATTAAAAAAAAAATAATAATAATTATATACACACACACACACACACACACACACACACATGCACATATATATACACACACGTATGGTTTTAAATTACTTATTATCAAGTAGAATTTATGGATCAGGATGAAAGGTTTGGCTTGTGGGCCTAGGTGCAAGATGGGAGAAAAGCAACAAACCTCTCAGAAACACCAAGTTAGGCAGCTGAAGAACTGCCAGGAAGGGACTGGCTTAATTCAAAACCAAACTTGATAGTGGAGTTTTGCAGGATGATAAGAAGTAGAGATATAAAATGGAATGAAGTCATTCCAAATAACATGCTCCCCGAGTCATCTTGCCCGTGTTACCCCCATAGTACCGAGGATGGCCTTTGTCAACCATTCCCATGACATGTTCGGAGATGCCCAGACTGAAGTTTTCGGAGACAGCAGGTAGACTCTTAGCAGCTACTGGTGTCTATTTTGTCTGTATATGAGTGTATATGTGTGAGTATGTGTAAGTGTGCTAGGGGCAGGGCTGAAATCCTGAGAGGATGGAGAAATGAAAGAGAAGGGATCGTGGTGTGATCATGCCCCACTGGTGGGCGCTTTCTCCCTTTCTGCCTCTCTCTTTCTGGCAAATGCACATGGTCTCTGGCAGATTAAAAAAAAAATAATAATAATTATATACACACACACACACACACACACACACACACATGCACATATATATTCACACACGTATGGTTTTAAATTACTTATTATCAAGTAGAATTTATGGATCAGGATGAAAGGTTTGGCTTGTGGGCCTAGGTGCAAGATGGGAGAAAAGCAACAAACCTCTCAGAAACACCAAGTTAGGCAGCTGAAGAACTGCCAGGAAGGGACTGGCTTAATTCAAAACCAAACTTGATAGTGGAGTTTTGCAGGATGATAAGAAGTAGAGATATAAAATGGAATGAAGTCATTCCAAATAACATGCTCCCCGAGTCATCTTGCCCGTGTTACCCCCATAGTACCGAGGATGGCCTTTGTCAACCATTCCCATGACATGTTCGGAGATGCCCAGACTGAAGTTTTCGGAGACAGCAGGTAGACTCTTAGCAGCTACTGGTGTCTATTTTGTCTGTATATGAGTGTATATGTGTGAGTATGTGTAAGTGTGCTAGGGGCAGGGCCCTGTGTGGAAACTGGGTGATGTTTTACTGGGATAATGAAAATAAAGCAAAGGGCTAGAACTCTACACCAGTTCTGGGCACTGGCTTGAGTTACTTCGTGAGATGCGAACAGTTTTCCATTTCCCCCACATGATTTCTGTTAGCTAATCTCTATTCCTTATTCTGATTAGTCGTAAAACTTAAAATTAGAGCCTTGGCAGCTTGTCTAAGGCATAGAATAGGAAGCAGTAGTAATGTTTAGAAGGGAAAAGACAATAGGTTAAATTCTTTGAAGTCTAAAGCAATGAAGATAAAAATATC
Source organism: Tupaia belangeri chinensis (assembly GCF_000334495.1). Lineage (NCBI taxonomy): Eukaryota > Metazoa > Chordata > Mammalia > Scandentia > Tupaiidae > Tupaia > Tupaia belangeri. The sequence goes on from NW_006201094.1 coordinate 1,028,949, forward strand.
CTAAGTCTGGGAAGTGACCCCAAAGCTTTATTTTTAAAAATACACGTGGGTAGAGGAGAGTTTCCCACAAGGGTGTGACTGTCCCAGGTATTCTGGATGGCTAAGGTGAAAGTCCCTCCACAGGCACACGGATGATGCCGACTCTCTGGACAAGTCTTTAGGGCTACTGAGTCAAACCTAGAAGGAGCCCTTCGCAGAAAAGTGCAGATCATCCTCATCCAGAACTCCCGACTTCCAGAACCCAAGTCCAGAAAAGAATAGCACAGCTTCGTGGGAGGAAAAAAATAATGATTATTTGAAACTTGACTGGTAAGAGAAGAAATTCATCACTGATTTCCTTTTAAAGATCCAAATTAATTCAGGAAGTGGGTTTTATATTTCTCAGAATTATCTCACAATTCTTTTTTTGAACCCAAATCTTGAAGAAGAGAGAAACAATTTAAAAAAAAATTTATCTAGGGAACCAACAGTTAGCATAATGGCTATGTCGCTGGACTCCCACATAGTCGACTGCGGTTTGCATCCCGGACCCGGTGGCTTAAAACTCACGCCGGGTGCGTGTGCGTGCGTGCCCAAGATCCTGAGAGGATAATGGAGGAGAAGGGATTGCAGCGTGACCATCCCCCCTGGGGGGTGATTTCTCGCTTTCTGTCTCTAATGCCTCTCTGTGTCTGTCTGGCGAGCGCACGCACCCTATAGCGAAAATCTCTCCAAAAAAAAAAAAAAATTATCTACACCAGAGTAACTCTTTGTATTCATTTACTTACTTTATTTCTGGGTGGCTTTTTTCTTGATTTGTGGTAAAGCCACTTGCTTTTCCTTTAATATGTCTTAGTCACCAGCAGGACTTTAGGAAGAGCTCTCATTTGCTTTTCAAAAGATAATTAGCAAACCAGATATCTATACAAAAGTAATTTCTACCTCAGCGAAAGAGAGCAGTCAGCAGATAATTCACTCTTGTGACTTTTCATTAACTCACTGTCCCTTGGAGCAATGGAGAGGTTAAGTCCCTGTTCATCTACTTTCTAGGCATCTGTGAGAATTACCACTGCAGTTCACAAGAGGGTTCAAAAACCATGGCACTTCTCACTGGAACTAACCTTTGTTATTGAGGTAGATGTCATTTGTTAGCATCTCATATATTATTTATTTTAGGTCTACTATTAAATCCTCTCAACAACCCTATGAGTTAGAGCTTATCCCTACAAAGAACCTCATTTTCAGAAGTTAAGTGATACTCTCAAATCACACAGTTCATCAATGGCAGGGTTGTCACGGTCTTTGTAGCTCCCAAGTTCATTACCTTTCTGCTCTGCTTCTTGGCCTTAAAGCATCTCTCTTTTAATCTCACCCTAAAGGATAAAATATCAATCATCATTACATCTTCTGGAATTAAGAGTCTGAAAAAAATGCAAATATTAATATCTGCCAGAGGTAATCTGTGACCTCAATGCTATAGCGATTTTCATAATTTTTTAACACAATAAAATCTTTCCCAGAATCCACTTATAAAGCAGAAATACACTTTACTAACATACACTTGATAAATTTAAACGTATAATATTTGCTTATTATAAAAAATTGAGCTATCTTTATAAATAGGAACACTTAAAATTAAGGGCAAAGATAAAATTTTTACTTTTTTTTTAATCAACTTGCCTTTTTTTTTGGAGAGGTTTTTGCTATAGGGTGCTTGTACTCTCCAGAAAGACAGAGAGAGACAGAGAGACAGAAAGCAAGAAATCACCCCCCAGGGGGGATGGCCACATCGCAATCCCTTCTCCTCCATTCTCCTCTCGGGAATTTGGACATCCATGCACATACGCCTAGTGTGAGTTTAAGCCACCGAGTTCAGGACTCAAACCACGGTCGACTACATGAGAGTCCAGCGACATAGCCATTATGCTAACTGCTGGTCCCTCAACTTGACTATTAATAAAATATGAAATATTTTCACATTCTTTGAAGCGTGTCCTTTGGGAAATCATTATTTTAGATTCCTTTTCCTTCCTTCATTTCTTCTTTCTTTCCTTTCCCCTTTTCTCCCTTTTGAAACAAGCACCAAGTGTCTTCTCCTAAGAAGCAGAACTGGAGTAATGAGAAAGGGACTTCTTCAGAGCTCATGTTTTAATCAAAAGAGACATAGCATGATAATTTCAGGGAAAAAATATAAAATATACTTTTTTTTTTGGAGAGGTTTTTGCTATAGGGTGCGTGCGCTCGCCAGATAGACAGAGACATAGAGACAGAAAGCGAGAAATCACCCCCCAGGGGGGATGGCCATGCTGCAATCCCTTCTCCTCCATTCTCCTCTCGGGATCTTGGGCACGCACACACACGCGCCCGGCGTGACTTTTAAGCCACCGGGTCCAGGACGTGAACTGCGGTCGACTACATGGGAGTCCAGCGACATAGCCATTACGCTAACTACTAGTCCCGAAATATACTTTTTTAAGTATAAAACATTATAGGAGTTTAGGGTGGCTGGGTGTGGGTTAGAGATCTCTGCAGACTGTGGGCAGGAGGTTACTTCCAGAGTGGTGGGAATAATGTGTGCTGTGTCAGAGAATGGCTTTCCAGATAGAGGGTAAGTGATGATGGGGGAGGAAAAAGGGCAGGCTGTAGAGTTAAAGGACAACCCAAGGGGTACTTGGAGGGAAGCCCTGGAGACTAGAACTGGAAAGAGGAGCTGGGGTCATGTGGTAATCTACAAATATCTTCCTGAGAAGCGTGGTCCTTATATTGCTACTGTAGGTAGTCAGGGCCATCAGAAAGTTTTTGAGAAGGGAAGTGAATACATCTAAGATGTTCCTTTTTATGTGATCAGCCTGACAGAAGGCTCCTACAAAACATGGATTAAGAAGCAAAAGCCAGGAACCAGCAGATGGTGTAATGGTTACATAGCTAGACTCCCACGTAGTCGACCGCGGTTCATGTCCCTAACCTGTGGCTTCAAACTCACGCCCGGTGCGTGTGCGTGCATGCCCAAAATCCTGAAAGGAGAATGGAGGAGAAAGGATTGTGGTGTAGCCATCCTCCCCGGGGGATGATTTCTTGTTTTCTGTCTCTTTGTCTGTCTCTGTCTCTTTGGTGAGTGCACACGGCCTTTAGCAAAAATCTCTCTCTCAAAAAAAGAGAATAAGTAAAAGTCTATTGTCAAAGAGAGGAATGAAGATGATGTTTTTTAAAAAATAATTTTACTATAAAAAACATATGCTCATGGGGGCGGGGGCGATAAAATACCTCTCCTCCCCCGGAGGGGATGACCATGCAGCAGTCCCTCTCCTCTGTTCTCCTCTCAGGATTTTGGGCACACACACACACACACACACACATGTGTGCCTAGTGTGTTTTTCAAACCACCAGGTCTGAGATTCCAACTACACAGTCGATCGCGTGGATCCAGCCGCCTTACTGCCACAGAAATGGCAGGTCCAGAATTCGATCACCTTGATTTCAGTAAAGGAGAGCCATTCTGGGGAATGGATTCTCCGAGATGCAAGTAAGAGATAAATTCCAGAGCTATGGGATGGGAGGGGTAAGGGTGTAGAAATATCCTGGTGGACTGGATGGAATAGTGTCTGTCAAATTCATGTCCTCTGGAACCTGCCACTCTGACCTTATTTGGAAGTGGGGTCTTTGAAGATGTAATTAAGTTACAAGAGGTCTTACTGGGTCTAGGTAGGCCCTAATTCAATCACTAGTGCCCTTAAGCAGAGAGAGAGAAATTTGAAGACGTGAAAGGAAACACACATACCCAGAAGAATGCCCCATATGACAGAGGCAGAGCTTGAGTACTGAAGCTGCAGGTTAAGGAATGCCCAGGATTGCCCCGGCCATACAAAGCTAGGAAGAGGAAAAGAATGCGTTTTTTCCTAGAACTTTCTGAGAGAGAGCATGGTTCTGTGACACTTTGATTTTGGACTTTTAGCCATAGAACTGTGAGAGAATAAGTTTCTGTTGCTTTAAGTCACCACATTTGTGGTCATTTGTTACACTAGATCTAGGAAACTACTATCCTGGGGCCACCTTAGAAAGATGGGATGGTTGTGGTCAAGGGACAAGGAGAGCTTCATGCAAATTTGAGTATACTAAAGTGGAAAGAGCACCTTTATCTGACAGATCCCATAGTGGGCCTCTGTGGAGGGCACAGAGATAACAATTCAAGAATCTTACCTACTAATCAATGGAGACCATGAGCAATCCAGGGAAACATCTGTAATCACAGACACAGAGGAGGAAACTGAACTCAGTGACATGAAATTCCTTACGAAAATTCACAGAGCTACAGAGAGGCAAAACTGGGCTCGAACCTCTCTCTCCTGCTGCTTTGTCCAGTTGTGAACACAGACTTCTTTGGCAGGAGAGGAAAAGCAAAGAGGAGGAGTGCCGTGGAATGGAGGCAGAGGCTTGACAAAAGGAGGCTAGGGCTCTCCAAGAATCTGCCCCTGCCTTTTAAACTCTGTTCCCAAATGAAAACGTGGTAATCTGCTTGCAGATTCCCAATTTCCCTGCCCTTTCATTTTGCCCTGGAGTGAGAATGCTGTTCTATTTCCTCTAAATCTCCAAAGAATGACAATAATGACATTACTGTGTTGGCCATTTTAAATCTTATCTGTTACAAGATTGAAACTTAGAATAAGTAGGTCACCACAAGTTCACAAAAAAATGTGTCAAATGTTTTAGAAGCTCCTGCCTTGGAATAAACTAGATGTATCAGTGAACCAAGATAAGCACCACCTTGGGAGAGGCGTTTGATATGTGTTTCTCATCATAACCGTAGTATAACAAACTGACTGGGGTGTAGATGATTTAAGTTCACTTCGCCTTCTTTTAGGAAGAACTAAAATATGAACCATTTAGCAAGGGCAGACTCTGGTTGATCGGACATCTTTAAGTCTTTGGTCAAGGATTTTCTTGCTGTTTCTAGACCTAGAAATGCTGAAGACAGAAATCCCTGGCTTATTGTTTTACTGGACTGAGAGAGTACTGCAGTAGGTAATACCTCTAGGTCATTGCAATCCTCAAAACAATCTTTAGAGATATCAGTATATCTTTTCATTTTAAAAAAAGTCGATCTCCCAAAGAGGGCAAATAACTTGCAAAAAGTGAATTAATGGGACCAGCATGTGGTGTAATGGTTCTATTGCTGGACTCCCATGCAGTCGACTGCAGTTCAAATCCTAGAACAAGTGGCTTAAAACTTGGGCTGGGTGTGTATGTGTGTGTGCCCAAAATCCTGGGAAGAGAATGGAGGAGAAGAGATTGTGGCATGGCCATACCCTTTGGGGGTTAATTTCTCCATTTCTTTCTTTCTGTCCAGTGAACATGCCCTATAGCATGAATCTCTCCTAAAAAAAAAAAAGTGGAACCAGCAATTGGCATACTGGCGATGTCACTGGACTCTCATGTAGTTGACAGTGGTTCAAGTCCTGGACCCAGTGGCTTAAACTTACACCAGGTATGTGTGTGCCCAAGATCCCCAGAGAAGAATGGAGGAGAAGGGATTGTGGCATGGCCATTGCCCCTGGGGGGTGATTTTTCGCTTTCTGTCTCTCTGTCTCTCTCTGTCTTTCTGGTGAGCGCATGTGCCCTATAGCAAACACCTCTTAAAAAAAAAAAAAGTAAATTTGCAAGCGGGAATAATATTTTTGGAGATATATTTGGCTTGTTTAGTCACTAAGGAAACAAAACAATAGCTTTGAGATACTATTTCATACCTATCAAGTCACAAAAATTAATGTTTTATTCATAATTTTATTTAATTTCAATGGTGACCAGTCTGCAAGAAAAGAGACTCACTCATGCATTGAAAATATTGTAAATGCATTACATTGGTATGATTACTTTTAAAGGTATTCTGCTAATTTAAACCATGACTCATAAAAATGGTCCTAGCCTATAACCCTGTGATCTAATTTTTGGATTTACGTTTTAAGGATTACTAATGTTTTTTAAAATAATATTAATTTGCTCAGATTTTTAGAACAGCATTATTCAAAATTTGAGACCTCTAAGATCATATAGTCTGAACTCTTCCAAAAATTGGTAAGCAAATTGAAACATATGGAGAAATGAGTTTTCCAAGAGTCTGAGCCATGATCAGAATCTAAAATTCCTGTCTACCAATCTTTCCACTGTGCTCTAGAGAATTTTGGTGAAAAACTGAAAACAACTCAGATTTATCCAGTTCAAACAGTGGGTTTAGAAAAAGTGTACAGAGCATGGGTATCTTGGCTCAAATTGTGGCTTCATTAGTTAGTTCCTGAGGGGTTTCAGGTGGGCACTTAAATTCTTTGGGTTTCATCCTAAAAACCAGTGCAATAATAGCATATCTGGCAGATTCCAGCCATTACTTCCACAGCCAGGTTTATGTGGGCCCTGTCTGACTTCCTGACTTTGTGGAGGCAAAGTAGAGAGGACCTAGCTTCAAGCTTTCATACCCGCCTTGTGTCTGAGGCTTCAAGCCCTGAGATGCCCCTTTTAATAGCCAGGCATGACATGGAGCAGCCCCAGTGTGTGTATGTGTGTGTGTGTCGGGGTACTGGTGACGGAGTTAAAGACTCCTGGGGCAGATACGAACTAGTGGGCAAACTCTTCCTTCTCCACCCCCCATGCCATAATAGTCTGTAATGCAATTTATGCATCTTTCTGGGAAGGCGGTCTCCTGGGAAGACAGCTGTGGAGAGCAGTTCATCACAGTTGATGGTAAACCAGATTGATCCCATACCCTCAGAAGGACCCTTCCCACTCCCTGCTTCATTTTCCTTCTCCTCACTTCGGTCTCCCTGGGATCGCATTCTGAATAAAGTAATACATAGAACCCTTGGCTTCAGGCTTTGCTGTATTTTGAAGCCAGACTAAAATATAATTGATGGCATCCACCTTGGAAGGATGTAGTGGGGAAACATTAAATAAGTAAAAATGGGCAAAGTGCTTAGAATGGTGCCTGGTAAATAGTAATTACCAAGCAAGTGTGAGCTCTTCCTACCATACTGTATCACCGTGTAGCTCTGTAAAAGTGTAAATATTTACACTGTGCTGCTACATAGAAATGTTAAGCAAAAATCAGACCCTAGGAAGCAAGCAACGCAGGGATTATAACTCCATAAAAATTTTATATGCACACTGATGATAGAAGAGGTGACAGAGAGTTAGAAATTGTGACTCTGTAATGGGAAAGAGGTGTTATTTTTACATTTCCAGAAGGGTAGTTATTTATCCAAGGTGGAGTTTAAATAAACAGAATACATACAGTCTCTTGGAGACTCTGTACACACCTCTGCTCAGAAATACAGTCCAATGATTCTAATTCTTCATACTTGGAAAATCCCTCCATTCAGAATTTTTTTTTATATTGTAATTTAAGGCCAATTCTCTTTAATCCATTTTTTATGAAGACTGGGAAACATGTGCAGGAGCTGTGATAAAACAATTCACTTTTGGGCTGGCCATGTAGCCTAGTGGTGAAGGGAGCCAGACTCTATGTGGCTGACCCTGGTTGGAATCCTGACTCTGGTGGCTTGAAAAATATGGCAGGTGTGTGTGGGCTTATGCCCCAAATTTCAACAGGATGGAGAAATGGAAAAGAGATCGCAGCACAATCACTGTGGGGTGTGCTTTTCCCCTCTCTCTCATTCTCTCTCTGTCTCTCTGTCTCACTCTTGGGAGTGCAGGGCCTTCTAGAAATTAAAAACAAAAACAAAAAACAAAAAACCAGCTCACTCTATGTGCATACAGGGGTCTCTGCTTCTACTTTTCCCAGGGCTGTGGGGCAGCAGGCTCTTCCTTGAGGGGCTGTTTTGTCCCACTTTCACAGCCCATCTCCTCTGCACCAGGTCCTCAGAGCCCGACTGCTCAGCGGGAGACCGAGAATAACTTCTTTGCCTCTGTCCTCTCCCTTCTCCTCTCCTCAGCCTCCAGGAATCCAAGTTAGGGAGAAACATTATGCCAGTTATGAGGATTGAGGCTCAGAACTTGGCTTCTTTAGTTTCACGTGCATCTCCTTTGTGCAGAGAAGTTCAAGAGCAGGGGATGTTTGTTCCATGGGGTGGGTGAGGGCCTCACTATCCCTCTGTCTCCCTTTGTCTAGGACTCAAGTTCTACGTTTGGTAGCATGACCAGTCTTGTTTAAACTCGAGTGGTGTTTCATAGCACTCAGCTCGACTCAGCTTCTTGCCCCCGTTGCAAAATCTTTCTACCTGCCCCTGCCTGCCGACCTCACTGACTCTCTTCATACCTCTCTCCCTAGCTCATGACTTTCTAATTATGACAATCTTTTTTTTTTTTTTTTCCTCAAGCATACCAAGCTTGTTTTCATCTAAGGCCCAGAAGACTCTTCCTCTCAATGTTTGCCCATCTAATTTCTTCTTGTCATTTAAAACTCAGTGTAAATGTCGCTTATTCCCTGGCCAAGTAATTTAAGATGTTTGAGTGACTTTTTTACACTTTGCACAATTTGGGTTTACTGAAGAATAACCTTTTGGTTTTGTGTTTTTTGTTTAGACATTATTTGTTTACCAATTGGCATAACCTTCACAGAAAGAACTTTGTGGGTCCTGTTCTGATCATCCCCAAATCCTGTAACAATGCCAAACACAGATACACACTCAGGAAATACGTTGCATGAATCCATGAATGTACAGAAACTGTGTTTAGCTGGGGCTTCTAGACGATTCAGGCAGAGGAAAGCTGCAAATGACAGCCTCTTTTTCTCTCTTGAGCTGAAAAGTAGGCCAGACACATTGCTTTTCCACCCTTCATACATCAAAAAATACATTATTAACACCTTCAGGTGGTAAAAGTAACAAGGACACTAAGACTGTTCCACCTGTGTCATATATTGGGTTGTCAGCAAAGTCATGAAGCATTTTTTTTTTTTTCAGAGAGAAATTTTTGCTATAGTGTGTGTGCACTAGTCAGAGAGACAGAAAGTGAGAAATCACCCCATGGGGGGATGGCCACATCACTATCCCTTCCCTCCATTCTCCTCTCAGGATTTTGGGCATACACACTGCAAGCCTCCTGGTCCTGAACTCAAATCGTGGTCAGCCATGTGGGAATCCAGCAACGTTACCATTACGCCATGTGCTGGTTCCAAGTCATGATGCATTTTGCATAGAAAAACAGGTGAATAAATCACGACTTTCCCAATGACCTAATAGTTTGTTGGCTCGGAATATTAAGTGCTTGAAGAATCACACACACTTTCAGATTTAAAGGCTTATTGTATTACTTACTTATTTATTAGAATTACTTTATTTAACTTTATTTATATATTTTAATTTGACCAGAGAGGAACAGAATGAGAGAGAGATTGGGAAAGTGAGAAAGCAAGTTGCCAGGTCCGGGACTCAAACTGTGGTCAGCCATGTGGGAGTCCAGTGCTGCTAACCACTATGCCACCTGTCAGTCCCTAAAGACTTAGTATAAAGTTACAATAATCAAGACAGTGTGATATTGGTGATAGTTTAACTATATTGATCAATAGAACAGAACAGAGAGCCCAGAAACATCCATGTAGATATGGTCTATTGATTTATTTTTTGGAGAGATTTTTTTTTTTTTTTGCTACAGGGTGCGTGTGCTCGCCAGACAGAGAGAGAAAGAGAGACAGAAAGCGAGAAATCACCCCCCAGCGGGGATGGTCACGCCTCAATCCCTTCTTCTCCATTCTCCTCTCTGGATCTTGGGCATGCATGCACATGTGCCCGGCGTGAGTTTTAAACCACCGGGTCCGGGATGTGAACCGCAGTCAACTACATGGGAGTCCAGCGACATAGCCATTACGTTAACTGCTGGTCCCCTCTATTGATTATTTTAAGAATTATTTTATTTAACTTTATTTATTTACTTAAAAAAAAAATGACCAGAAAGTGACAAAGGGAGAGAGAGAGAAAGTAAGAAAGCAAGCTGCCAGGTCCAGGACTTGAACCACAGTCAACCATGTGGGAGTCCAGCACCCTTAACCACCACACCACCTGCCAGCCCCATAGCCTATTGATTTTTGATAACGTTCTAAAGGCAACTCAATGGAGAGAGGATTTTTCTTTTCAACAAGTAATGTTAAAACAACTGGACATCTACTGTATATGCAAAAATATGAACCTTGACCTAAGCCTAAAACCTTATACAAAACAACAACAACAATAGCAATCTCAAAAGGAATCCCGGAGCTAAATGTAAACCATAAAATTGTAAAACCTTTAGAAGAAAAGGATAAAATTATAGGATAACAAATTATTTGATCCAGAGTTAGTTGTTCTTAATTAAAAAAATAAACACAAATATATTAGCTTACATTTATGAAGGTAGGAAGTCTTAAATGGGTTTCACGAGGCTAAAATCAAGATGTCAACAGGGCTGCAATTCTTCTGTAAGGTCTAGAGGAGAAACTGTTTCTATGCCCTTTCCAGCTTCTAGAGGGAGCTTTGAGTCCTTGGCTCACTGCCCTTCTTTGTCACAAGGTCGGCACCACACTCTCTTCCAATGCCTTTTACCTCTTTGATCCGGGTCCTTCAACTGGAGCTCTTCAATATGACACCAAAAGCATGCTTCATGAAAAAAAGTTGATAAATTAGACTTCATCTAAATTAAATACATACTCTTTGTGAAAGACACTATTAACATAATGAAGAGAGAAGTTAAAGACTGGATGATGAAAATATTTGTGAATCCTAATTCTTACAAAAGACTTGGATTTAGAAGAAAAGATTCCTAAAACTCAATAGTAACAAACAACAGAGTTATAAAAACTGGGCAAGAAACTTGAGCAGACACTTTGCTAAGCAGAAAACATAGGTGGCAAATAACTATCAAACCACACAGTAGGCCATGTGGATCTTGCTCTCTTAACCACCAGCCCACTGGGCAGCCCTTGATAGTTTCTTGAAAGAAACTGTGACCATGTGACCCAACAAACCCTCTCCTAGGTGTTTACCGTAAAGAAACAAAAACTTATGTTGACACAATACCTGTATGTGACTTTATTGCAGCTCTGTTTATGATGACCAAAAACTGAAAACAATCCAAATTTCTTTCAATAGATGAGTGGTTAAACAAATATGATACAAATATATCATGAAAAATTACTCTTTAGTAGAAAGGAATGGACTATTGCTACTGTAACACCATGGATGCAACTCAAAAGCATTACACCAAATGAAGAAAGCTAACTGGAGGAAGTTATATGTCAAAGCGTTCCATTTATATCACATTCTCAGAAAGACAAAACTAGTGACAGAAGTCAGATCAGTGAGGCCCAGGGATGGACATGAAGCCAGGGTATGACTATGAAAGGGCAGTGTGAGGGAAGTTTTAGGGTAAAGAAACTTCCTGTACACCGATGATGGTAGTGGTTACATGAATCTATACATACAATTCTTTGAATTATAGACCAAGAAGGCTAATTTTATTATATGTACAAAGAAAATTAAAAACATAAACTAATGATTAATATTATGAATCCAGATTCCATTACTTTTTAGCTGTGCTATGAGAAAAGGCACTACTTTCTTTGAGCCTCACTTTACTCATTGCCTAAAATGCATATGATAAGAGTATCTGGGAACCAGCAGTTAGCGTAATGGCTATGTCGCTGGACTCCCATGTAGTCGACCGGGGTTTGTGTCCCGGACCCGGTGGCTTAAAACTCACGCCGGGCGCGTGTGCGTGCGTGCCCAAGATCCCGAGAGGAGAATAGAGGAGAAGGGATTGCGGCGTGACCATCCCCCCTGGGGGATGATTTCTCGCTTTCTGTCTCTATGTCTCTCTCTGTCTGTCTGGCGAACGCACGCGCCCTACAGTGAAAATCTCTCCAAAAAAAAAAAAAAAGAGTATCTGGGGCCCAGCAGGTGGCATGGCTACTAGGGTCCTGGACTCCTAAATGACCGACCATGGTTCAAGCCCCGGACCTGGTGGCTTGAAAATCACACTGGGCGCGTATGTGTGCATGCTCAAAATCCTGAGACGAAAGTGAAGGAGAGGGCATTGTGGCAAGGCTATCCCCTCTGGGGGGTGATTTCTCTTTTCCTCTCTCTGTCTCTCTCTCTGGCTAACACACACACCATATGGCAAAAAGCTGAAAGAAAAATACAAAGAGGTTCCACATCTCATAGGAATGTTTGCTGAATTAAATGAGACAATGCACATGAAATTGTATATGCAGTGTATATAGTGAGCCTACAATAAATATTAGCTATTAATGCAGTCATTGTTTTTGGAAGACTCTTTAAAGGATGCTGCATAGCACGGTGAGAAGGAACATAAGCTCTGAAGGCAGGTGTACATTTCATACATTTCATCTCAGACAAGGTAATCACTCTCTCTGCACTTCAGTTTCCTAGCCCCCAAAACAGAAATAATAAGATCCCTTCATAATATTGTGGTAAGTGTAGCCATTGATATATGTGTAATGCTTGTTTCTTAGTGGGTGCTCCATAAATGATATCTGTAGTTCTGATTTAGAGTGTTTCCAGTGTTTCAGGATTTCTTTTGATACTGAAAAATTATGTTTACAAATGTATAATCCCAGATGATTAATTATGCAACCAAAGAAAGAGCTGATATTATGCAAATGTTTTAGTTTGTACTGGACTGTCCATTCACACATATTTTCCTATTCATAGCCAAAATAGTAATTGGTTGAAATGAGTACTTGTTGCATTTTAATGAACTCTTAAAAGGGCTAAAGGATTCCTCTAGTACAATGCAGAATAGATTTTCTATGATGTGTGTGTTTTTTGATTTCATTATTTTAACCTGCATATGGAGTCCACGGGTCTATAAAGTGATTTTCCTCATTTTATAATGTTTTCCATCTCAAGGAGGCTTCTTATTATTATTGAGAGAGATTTTCCCCTATAGTGCATGTGTGTTCACCAAAGAGCTAGAGAGAGACGAGAGACAGAAAGCGAGAAATCACCCCCCGGGGAATGGCCACACCACAATCCTTCTCCTCCATTCTCCTCTTGGCATCTTGGACTTGGATGCACCCAACATGAGGTTTAAGACACTTGGTCCAGGATGTGAACCGTGGCCTACTACATGGGAGTCCAGCGATGTAAGCATTACACCATCTTTGGTCCCTCAAGGGTGTGTTTCTAAATAAGTTAAAGTTGAATCCAAAGGAACCTAGGACCATCTAGAAGGGCCTAGTAGTTTCTACAGGCTATGTGTATAGAGATGAGCTGAATTCTTCCTGGATTGATCCTTTTCTAGTTTACCATCACCTTTGTCATCATTGCTGTTATCATAATTGTCACCATCATCAATATCTGGACTCTGGTTATCCAAGAAGGACTTTTTAGTTCTATAGTTGTTCCAGTCTTTTTGAGTATTATTTAAGTCATTTTTCTTCCTTTGTTCATTGATCTATGGAAAGGGAAACTGTTGCTTTAAGATATAAAAACTGTGTACTTTAAGGAAGGACATTACTCTGTCAGCCAGATGCATAAAAACACATCTTCAGCAAAAGACATTTCTCATAAGTTAGATTATTTTTCAATGTGAATAAAAATGTTCTGAAATGGCTGATATGGTTTTATTGTTGCTTATGACATTATAGAAGTTATTGATGGGAAAGGAAGAACAGAAAACTCAAAACACAAAGCTGGAAAAGATCTTAGACATTTTAACCTAATATATCAAAGGAACATGGAAATTTGCAAGAGAAAGTTCAACATGTACTTTCAGGATGAGAAGCCAGGTCTTCTGCCTAAAGGACAGATTAATTTTCTCTGAAATACAACAAAGAAAATTATTTTCAGGACCAGCAGTTGGCATAATGGCTATGTCGCTGGACTCATGTAGTCAACCACGATTCGAGTCCCAGACCCGGCAGCTTAAAAACAAACGCTAGGCGCGTGTGCATGCGTGCCCAAGATCCTGAGAGAATGGAGGAGAAGGGATTGCGGCATGGCCATGCCCACTGGGTGGGTGATTTCTTGTTTTCTGTCTCTCTGTCTCTCTCTGTCTTTATGGCGAGTGTATGTGCCCTATAGCAAAAACCTCTCCCTGCAAAAAACAAAATACAATAAAATTATATTCTTTTTCTTTTCTTTATTTGAACCCAGGCTTACAAGGTTTTTAATTTAAAAATTTTATTAATTATTATTTATTTCTTGAGAGAGAGAAGTACCATTGACAGGATCTTACCACAGTGTGGTCATCCTTACCAGCCTCCCAGCCGGTTGGGATCACGGGTGTGGGTACACCTGGTCTGCTCAGGTTGACCTGGGATCTGAAACGGTGCCTCCCATGTGTCTCCTGCATCATACAGCAGCTGCCTACTGCCTGTGCCCCTGAAGTCCATGAAATATTTTATTCACTTTTTATTTATTTATTTATTTATTTATTTTTTATTTTTTTTTTATTACAACTTGTTTTTATTTGACATTTTTCCACATTTACTTTACATAGCAAAGAATTTTAGCTCATATTCCATAATTATTCACTTTTTTTAAAAAAAGAATTATTTCATTTAATTTTTACTTATTATTTAATTTGACCAAAGAGAGAGAGAGAGAGAGAGAAAGTGAGAGAAAGTGAGGAAGCAAGCTATCAGGTCCTGGGTGTGAACTGCGGAGGAGTTGAGCACCTTAACTACCATGCCACCTGCCGGCGTCCACAAATATTTTCAATAACACTCATTGGTTCATAAAACACTAACACTGGTTAATACCAAGACCCTCTTGTTTATGTATTACACACTTTTTCTCATTTGTAATTGTCTTTCCCAGCCTTTCTCCCCCTTATACGCTCACTTTACTGTATTCTCCATGTTCTTGACCAAATGCTGTCATTGGTATGTATTTTGTTTAGTTCAATGTGTTGTGCTAGAAATCTTCATTCAGCGCTATGCTTTTAGGTCTATCCATGTGACTGTATTTACCTAGTTACTAGCTTGGACCACAGCCTAGGATTATGGATTAGTAATGCACTGCATTTTCCTTATGTATTCCCCTTTGGTGGACGCTAGGTAACATCTGCATTTGACACCATAAATAGCAGCACCTTAGCTGCCTAGTACGTACGTATCCTTCAGTGAACTGAGGACATTTTCTAGATGTACCCATCAGTGAGACTTCTGTGTCCCAGAGTACACCCATTTTGCATGTCACCAAGCATTACCAGATTTCATTCCACAAGGGTAGTAGGATTTATACTCAAAGCAGCAGTGCCCGTCTCATATCCCTGTCAATACTCTGTCATCTTCTTTCCTTATTTTGCCATTTTGTGGCTTGTAAAGTGGTATTGTGTTGTATAATTTGCATTCTTCTGATTATTAATCTTTTCATATAGTTCTTATGTGACCTATTTAAAGATTTTCCTTCTGCAGATGACCCATTCATAGCCTTTGCGGACTTTCCTGTCCCTATATTGTTGATTTGCTGAAGTTCCTTACACATTCTGGAGGTTCATCTTTGACTGTTACCGATACTGCAAATTTGCTCCTCCTGCCTGTCCTCCGCTTACTATCTACTGTGTCTTTCACTGAGCAGAAGAAATCCTTGATTTTTATGGAGTCAAACAATCAATTTTTCATCTATGTTTTGTGCTTTGGGACGTCCCTTTAGAAGACTTCTTCTATCCTACAAAGATATCCTACACTTTCTTCCGACAGCTTATTTTCTTCTTCTTTTTTTTCCTAGAGAGATTTTTGCTATGGGGCACATGCACTCACCAGAGAGACAGAGAGAGACAGAGACAGAAAGTGAGAAACCGGAGGATGGCCATCCTGCAATCCCTTCTCCTCCATTCTCCTCTCAGGATTTTGGGCAAGCATGCACCGGCACCTGGTGTGAGTATTAAGCTGCTGAGTCTGGGACTCAAACCATGGTCGACTACATGGGAGTCCAGCAACATAATGGTTATGCCAACTGCTGGTCCCACTATTTCATTTTTTTTTAGTATCATCTAACTAGGTACACCATGCTTGTACCTCTATGCCACCGCAGTTCTGTTTAAAACACTCCAAGATCTAAACATTTGCTACTAAATGCAGGAAGATATCCTGAGCCATAGATACATACTCTAAATCTTAAGAGTAGTAGAGCCTTGAGGCTGGCAGGTGGTGTGGTGCTTAAAGGCTCTGGACTCCCACATAGCTGACTGTGGTTTGAGTCCCAGACCTGGCAGCTCACGTTCTCACTTTCCCTCTCTCTCTCTCTCTCTCTGTCCCTCTCTGGTCAAATTAAAATAAATAAATAAATAAAGTTAAAATAATTCCTTTTACAAAAAAAGAGTAATAATGCCTGTCCTAATTAGATATTTTTTTTGGCCACTGGGGCCAAGCAATAGGAGTTAGGATTCCAGGGTTGAAAGTCTGTAGACTATTCATGGAATTGTAATATTAACTCTATTAAAGTAAGGAAACCTGGGACCAGCAGATGGCATAATGACTACGTTGCTGGACTCCCATGTAGTCAACCATAGTTCGAGTCCCGGACCCAGTGGCTTAAATTCACACTGAATGCATGTGTGTGTGTGCACAAGCTCCTGAGAGGAGAATGGAGGAGAAGGATTGTGGTGTGGCCATCTCCCCTGGGGGGTGATTTCTCGCTTTCTGTCTCTCTGTCTCTCTCTGTCTTTCTGGCAAGTGCACACGCCCTATGGCAAAAATCTCTAAAAAAAAATAAATAAGGAAACCTGCAACTCAACAGGAGAGCACAGCCTTTCATGGGCAGATTAGATGATTAGACCTGTGTGAACCCCATGGTCTGGTTTGATGAATGCTGGCCAATCTCAAGTCCTCTCTCAACTTCAGCTATATCAATGAGAAAATAATCCTCATTTGATATAGTGGGATCTTAATGAAAATTGTATGTGAGCAGATTTTGAAGCTAAATAAAATTTTTAGGAAAACATTGGCATAGGTAATCTCATGAGTTTTCCCAGATTTTCCTGTTAGGGTACAACCTCTCCCTTGAATATTAGTTTTTATTCATTATTAACAGGAATTCATTTTGAATTCTGTCTCCAAGTTGGCTATTCAGAACAAAGGTAAGCACTACAGCATATTGTGCTCTCTGCTAATCGAGGGACAATAAATAATTGATGACTGAAAGAAGGTTAATGAAACCAGGTGAAAGGAGCAGGTCATATTCACAATTTACTGTCAGTAAACCGTAAGTCGAGTAAGTTTTTAAAAAAGAGTAATATAGTAACTTTTCTTTCTTTCTTTCCCTCCCTCTCTCCCTTCCTTCCTCCCTTCCTTCCTTCCTTCTTTCCTTCCTTCCTTCCTTCCTTCCTTCCTTCCTTCCTTTCTTTCTTTCTTTCTTTCTTTCTTTCTTTCTTTCTTTCTTTCTTTCTTTCTTTCTCTTTCTTTCCTTCCTTCCTTCCTTCCTTCCTTCCTTCCTTCCTTCCTTCCTTCCTTCCTTCCTTTTTTTTTGCACAAACTAAATAACACCAGCATACTTTCTAAGAATGTTGCATTAAACCAACTCAGTTTTAAGAAGGCTGATGATAGAAATGTTTCATACAGCTAGCTACCCATAGAATGCAAATGCTACTAAATTGTGCGGTTTCTTCATTTTACTTACAAGTTTGTGAAAAATCACTTGAGTGAGTTTTAGGTTCAGCTGCTTTGGGAACAGATAATAAATAGTATGTGTGTTAGTATGTCTACTTTGTTTGAGGAGTTCTGTGTAACAGTCATGTGGTCATAGAAAACTGAAAAGAACTGAAACCTTAACTTGAGCAGGGGCAGCACGATTCCTAAATGTAAGTGAAAGAAGTTCTGGAAAAAATGAAGTTTCATTCCATAGAAAACTTGTAAGTACTCAAATTTAGGCTACATACCAAGATTTATTCTTTAGAAAAATACTGGAATCCTGAATCCTGATTTTTAATGACATTTTGAACCAACGGGTAGCTCAGTAAAAGTCCTATTCTGCCTTGAGATATGCATGGAGAGAATCCACTAAAGACAGGACAAAAAGGTGAATCCTTGAGATAAATTTATTGCCAAGAGAACATCTGTGTGTGAAGCTCTTCTTTTGAAAGACCTTCACAAGCTCAATTTTTCAACATGATATATGTATTTCCACTTGCTAAGAATGGTTTCTCTTGGAAGAGTTTTGCAGATGACTGGGGCCTCTGTTACCACGGCAGGAAAAGTTTGGGGAAATTGAAGCCAGGAGAGGATCAATAGGCTGAGGGACTGGGCAGAGTCTGCAGTGATGGCACCTTGTGGAAACCTGAAATCGATGTGGGGAAAGGCAAGTGAATTCATTCCTATTTGATGATTTTTTTTGAAATGTTCAAAGGGAGATGTGAGGAGAGCTCTAGTTTCAGAATCTCGAAGCCCCTGGATCTGGAAGAGGTGAGGCTTCTGGTGTGATCTTGAGCAGTTAGAGAAGGTGGCCATAGGCGTGAGTCCTCTGCTTCCCACCTCTTCACTCATATCCAATAAAATACCTCTGTCTAAAGCCCTGCTTCTTCAGTGTGTGCAATTCTCCATTTCCCCAATGTTCATTGAACACCTGCTATGGTGAGGTGGAGTGGCCGGAGCTAGGGAACTGGTTGGGATTAGGGCCATGCCTCCAAGAGGCCCCCGATTTGGCTGGAGAAGCAGATAGGAAAATCTGCTCCTGTAGAGTTTTCTGCAGCAGGGGAATGAGTGATACGCATCGGGGAGGCAGTCTCATCTTCTGCTCCTAGGCACAAACTTGGCAGCAGTCTCGGCTCACGTTCCAGTGTGGCCATTCAGTAGCTGTGTGACCTGGGGCCAGCTTCTTCACCTCTCTGTATTACAACCTTCCCACCTGTGAAATGAGGGTGCTAGCACCACCGTGTAGATTCGCTGTGTGGATTAAACATGTTAATACATGAGAAGTGTTTAGCTCAGCACCCAGAATGTAGGCTGTGCTCAATCACGGTTAGAAATGGCTGTGATTTATGCTAGGTGTTAGGGAAGCACAGAAGAAGACAATGAACTGGTTTTGGAAGCAGATAATAATCCACACTTACTACCAAAATCAGAATGTGTTGGAATGCCACCTCTTATGCAGAACATTCCTGCAGAGAGCCTGAGGCTCTTTACCAGGCCACAGTATGTTCTTCCCTGAGGATGATCAGAAACAACACCCGCCAACTGCAAAGCCAAGGCCCTCCTTCACAGCACCTCTGATGATTCTCAAATATACATGAGAAGTGTTTAGCTCAGCACCCAGAATGTAGGCTGTGCTCAATCACGGTTAGAAATGGCTGTGATTTATGCTAGGTGTTAGGGAAGCACAGAAGAAGACAATGAACTGGTTTTGGAAGCAGATAATAATCCACACTTACTACCAAAATCAGAATGTGTTGGAATGCCACCTCTTATGCAGAACATTCCTGCAGAGAGCCTGAGGCTCTTTACCAGGCCACAGTATGTTCTTCCCTGAGGATGATCAGAAACAACACCCGCCAACTGCAAAGCCAAGGCCGTCCTTCACACCACCTCTGATGATTCTCCCATTCTCAAATTCCGGCTGGAGTCCTTCAGTCTTGGGGCAGGTTAAGGAAGAAACAACCACCGTCATTTCCCTACCAAGCCAAGAGGAAATGAGTGACTCACTCCCACATCACGGAATGCCTGGAAGGGAATTTCTCCTTTTAACTAAAGGTAAATTTGGCAGGAAAAGTCAGCTAAAGCGATTCCCCAACCTAGGTAGCTCTTGTAAAAATCATTTATTAATTTAATATTTCTGTGAACTTCTATTAAATACTTACTCTATGCTAGGAACGGTGAACCATGGGATAAGAGCCTTTATTTATCTATACCTTCCACTGTAGAAAGTGCCAGAGTTTTAATCTAATGTTCACAACATATACTTAAGAAGTGGATTTATAATCATTCATAGAAAGAAACTGAAACCTCGACAGGTTGTTAACCTTTTCTGCAAGGTTATACAGCAAGATAGGAGATTGTGGAGCAAGGATTTAAATTTGAGCCGAAGGTGCAGAGAACCCAGATGCCTAACTACCATTTTCCTGTCTCAACAAGATATAATTGCTTTCCATAAGGAGATCTCACTCTAGTAAAGGAGCTAGAAAAGAAGAGGTAATTAATACACAGTGTAATCCATGCTCGATAAAGGTGTGAGCAGAGAGCTGTGGAAGCACAGACGAGGAGAGAACTGTTTTGCCTGGGAGAATTCATTTTAGCTGTAATCAGCAAAGTACTTACGATTGTAGAAAAGTTCCAAAATATGTACAAATGTGGAATGATGAAAATCTGCTGCAGTGAAAGAAAAGCTTAAATTCTAAGATGACTACAGGCTGTAAACAGACAAGGTAATCAGCCTCTAAATGATCAAGAGACAAAGTTTATTTATTTATTTATTTTATTATGGCACGCGCACACTCACAGGAGACAGAGAGAGAGAGAGAGAGAGAGAGAGAGAGAGAGAGAGATATCACCCTCCGGGGTGGGGTGGGGTGGTCACACTGTAATCCCTTCTCCATTCTTCTCTTGAGAGAATCACACTGGGTGGTGTGATTTTCAGCCATGGGATCCAGGACTTGAACCAGAGTCAACCACCTGGGATCTAGTCACCCTAGTTTTTGTGCCACCTGCTGGCCCCCCAAATTTAAGTTTTAAGAGCCTGCTACCTTAAGTATTATATGCATACTACTGCTTTGGTGTGATAGAACCACACCTCACACCACTGTCAAAACTGTGTACTAGTCCTAGCTCAAATTCTTACTCTTTGAAGGTAATAACTAAGGTTTATTTATCTTTATTCTTTTTTGACATCTTCTCACCCCTCTGAGTGCTTAGATTTCTGGCTAGTTCATGGCAGGAACTAAAACATGTTCATTATGAGTCTTTAAAAAAAAAAGATTAATTTTAATTTTTTTTTTTTAATTTTAAAAATTTTCTACAGGGTGTGTGTGCTCACCAGAGAGAAACAGAGAGAGAGAGAGCAAGGAGAGTGGAAAAGCAAGCCTCCGGGGCTGGGATGGGCTGGTCATGTGGGAGTCATGACTTAACCCCATCTACCTGCTGGCCTCTCATTTAGAAATGGAAAAAATAAGGTCCTTTTATTCTAAAAGATAGAGTGGTTAGTTCAGGACCTTCTTTTTTTCTCTTACCTTTCCCTGCTTTCATTTCATACCTCATTTTTATTTTTTTTTGCAGATGCTGCAAACTCTAAAATTTACTCATTTGAACATTTGGGAGAAAGTGAATCAAAACGAAGAAACCTGAAGAGGAATTCTGGTGGTCATTTTAATGTTTTGTGTTAATTTTAAAAATTTTCTACAGGGTGTGTGTGCTCACCAGAGAGAAACAGAGAGAGAGAGAGCAAGGAGAGTGGAAAAGCAAGCCTCCGGGGCTGGGATGGGCTGGTCATGTGGGAGTCATGACTTAACCCCATCTACCTGCTGGCCTCTCATTTAGAAATGGAAAAAATAAGGTCCTTTTATTCTAAAAGATAGAGTGGTTAGTTCAGGACCTTCTTTTTTTCTCTTACCTTTCCCTGCTTTCATTTCATACCTCATTTTTATTTTTTTTTGCAGATGCTGCAAACTCTAAAATTTACTCATTTGAACATTTGGGAGAAAGTGAATCAAAACGAAGAAACCTGAAGAGGAATTCTGGTGGCAACTTCGAGGTTTTCTTTGCTAATCACAGGCAAAGACAGCTTAAACTTTGTGCAGAAACTCCTTGGTTTCCTATGAAGATGCAATCTTAATGGCCTATTCACGTCTGATTTTGTGAGAAGTAGGTGTCAACTAGTATATCCCTGCTTCAAGCCTTGGAATCAAATCCATCTATTTTTTTTCTTTTCTTTTGGAGAGGTTTTTATAGGGCGCGTACGCTCGCCAGACAGACAGAGAGAAACAGGGAGCTAGAAAGTGAGAAATCACCCCCCAGAGGGGATGGCCACGCCGCAATCCCTTCTCCTCCATTCTCCTCTTGGGATCTTGGGCACGCACGCACACGCGCCCAGCGTGAGGTTAAGCCACCAGGTCTGGGACTTGAACTGCGGTCGACAAGGTGGGAGTCCAGCGACATAGCCATTATGCTAGCTACTGGTCCCTCAAATCCATCTATTGAGCAAGAGGGAAGAGAGGAAGAAAGGGAACAATGAAAGTGGGAAAAGAACGAGAAAGAAAAGGATTCTGTCAGCGTAAACTCAAAAATAAATGGAGGAGGCAAGGTTGTTCTGTGAAAGGCGGTGGATTATGTTAGAATAAATCACTGCTTCTTATGAGGCAAACAGAATTGATTCCCAAGAGGCAGTGAAAGTTTGAGAAAAAATTAGCAGTCTTCAGTAAGCTTCATTCTTTGGAGTTCAAATCACTGGGCTTCATTATGTCTGATCAATCACCAGTCCAGGAGTAGCCGAGAGCTGGTTTTTGCCTTTAATACTGTCGGCACTGGTTTGTCGGTTCCCTAACTCGGGTGCCCAGTCACTGCAGAACGCCCCAGGAGTCGGACTTGACTCTGACGACCCTCAGGCTCACTTCCAGCACTTCTGAGAGCCCTCCATCATTCAGCTCTCTCATCGTTTCTGTAACAGACGTTCGCTCCCTAACAAGGCCCTGCACTGGCTGTTTCTTGGTTATTCGTAATGTTCTAGTAATTTAAGTAAAAACGATAAACTAGAGTCTCAGTGTGTCTCATTAGAAACTGCAAGTTTAATTTTTTGAGCATTTTATATGGCCTTTACTAGGAAGAAAAGGTTTTTTTAAATCTGTGATTTTTCACATCCAAATGTATTAATATACTTTTATTTACTTTTGCCTGGAAATATTTCTAACAGCTTTTTAGCGCCAGCGTCTTTATTTAGAATAGTTGCCATCACAGCACCATCGAACAAGCAAGTTGATTAAAACGAGGTAGGTTTTTGGTTTTCATTATTATTTCTTTTTAAAAATCAGTAATTAATTAGAGACTCTTAAAAATGTAATCGTTGTAATTTTAGAGTGAGGGCCAAAGTAGTTTCATTTATTTTTTTAATTGAAATGAAAACTACAGGATAAAAGTAAAAAGTGGACATTAGCCTTTCCATGACATGAACACCTTCAGTGACATGTCTGACACTGTCAGGCCGTTACCACCAAAACATTCTGGTCACCCTACAGCGAACTGTTTACCCATGGACAGTCACACTGCATTCTACTGGTCACCCAGCTGCTGGTCACCGCCAGTCTTCTTTTTGTCATAACAGATGCTTCTAATCTGGATATTTCACATAAATGAGATTGTACAATACAAAATCTTTTGCGTCTGTCTTTTTTCACTTGGAAAAATGTTTTTGAGGTTCATTTATGTTGTGGGACATATCTATGTGCTCCTTTCCTTTTTTTAAAAAAAAAATTAAAATATTATTTATTACATTGATTCATTGTACATCAAGACAATATACAAAATAAGATTTTCTATCCAGAATACTCTATGTATTGGCTCAATCAAGAATATTACTATACATGTTATCATCAACAAATAATTTTCCTTTTTTTTTAACCAGAGAGAGAGAGACAGAGAGAGAGAGACACACACAGAGAGAGAATGTGAGAAAGCAAACCATCACGTCCAGAACTCAAACCGTGGTTGGCCATGTGGGAGTGTCCAGCGCTTCAACCACTACTCCACCTGCTGGTCCCCAATAATTTTCCATTTCTTATTTCTTATATATTTTGTTTTATTTTCCCCCTTTGATTCTCTACTTCTCACCCTGTGCCATTTCCCAGCTCCCTCCATTCCTTTTCATATGAGACTAAATAACAGAGATTTCATCTAATACAGGGTGAAGGGCTGCAATGATCAAGAAAGACTTCTCTGAGAAAGTGTCAATTAAGATAAAATTTGAATATCTGTAAAAGAGAAGGTTTTCATTTTATTTTTACTTTTTAGAGGGGCATGTTCCAAAGAGAGAGAATGCATGAGGGATTCAAGAAACTGGAAGAAGGCCAGTTATCTAGAACAGAGAGGAGAGGGGAAGGATGGCAAGGGACGCAGAGAGGTGGAGACGAGTCAGATCGTGTATAAAATCGTAAGCCACATAAGGATTTAGGTTTTGATTCCAAAAATAGGATGAAATTATTTGAGTGTAAAAGCAAGAGAAACAGTTTTCATTTAGGAATGTTTTTTTATTTCTCACTCTCCATTTTTCAGTCTTTCTTTTTAATTTATAAAAAAGGATACTGTAAATTAATAACATCGGACTTTTGTATTTTATATATTTGGCTAATGTTTTTCCCTTTGTCATTTGTTTTTGAGTTAGATTCTTTTTCTTTACCTAGAAGTTTTGATATTAAAAAAAAATTTTCCAGGGGACCTTTGTACTTACCGGCGAGAGACGAAGAGAGCGAGAGGGAGCAGGAATAGCACTCCACAGTGGGGCGTGGTAACGCCGCGATCCCTCTCCTGCGTTTCTCTGTTTTATCAGGATTTCAAGTCCACAGGGCCAAGATTTATTTATTATTTATTTTTTTTCTTTTTGGAGAGATTTTCGCTATAGGGCGCGTGCGCTCACCAGACAGACAGAGACATAGAGACAGAAAGCGAGAAGTCATCCCCCAGGGGGGATGGCCACACCGCAATCCCTTCTCC
>NW_006201094.1:1054385-1058216 GCF_000334495.1 Tupaia belangeri chinensis
GCCACACCGCAATCCCTTCTCCTCCATTCTCCTCTCGGGATCTTGGGCACACACGCACAGGTGCCCGGCGTGAGTTTTAAGCCACCGGGTCTGGGATGCGAACCACGGTCGACTACATGGGAGTCCAGCTACATAGCCATTACGCTAACTGCTGGTCCCCAGCAAGGCCAAGATTTGAACTGTATGATTAGTCAGGTTGATTCCAGCTTCCTTCACCACTAGGCCATAAGGCCAGTTCAACATTTTAGTTGCAAAAAAAGCACATGTGCTCACCAGAGAGAGGCAGACAGAGAGACAGAGAGATGGGGGGGGGTCACTCTCCAATGGGGCATAATCATGTTGCAATCCTTTTTCTCCCATTTCTCCACCCTGTCAGGATTTAGGCACACATGCACATGTGTCTGGTGTGCTTTTTAAGCCACCAAGGCCAGGATTCAAATCACATGGGGGATTCGGCTCCCTTAAGCACTAAGCCATAGGCCAGCCCAATATTTTAATTTTTATATGCTCAATTTTGTTATTCATTTGTGATTCTAGGTTTCATTTTATGCTTAAACAAGCCTTCCTCATCCCTAAATTAACTTTTTCTTTTTTTTGAGAGGTTTTTGCTATAGGGTGTGCGTGCTTGCCAGAAAGACAGAAAGTGAGAAATCACCCCTGCCCCCGGGGGATGGCCACGCCGCAATCCCTTCTCCTCCATTCTCCCCTCGGGATCTTGGGCATGCACGCACATGCACCCGGCGTGAGTTTAAGCCACCTGGTCTGAGACTCAAACCACGGTTGACTACATGTGAATACAGCGACATAGCTGTTATGCCAACTGGTGGTCCCTCCCAAGTTAACTTTTATATGAAGTTCTCCACGTTTTTCCCAAGTTCTTTTATTTATTTATGTATTTTTTGAGCAATTTTTGTTATAGGGTGCGCATGCTTGCAGGAGAGACAGAGACACAGAAACAGAAAGTGAGAAATCAACCCCCGGGGGGATAGCCCCACCAAAATCCCTTCTCCTCTATTCTCTTGGGGTTTGGGGCATGAGCGTGCGCGCGCACACTCTCAGCCTGAGTTTTAAGCTCGGGTCCAGGACTTGAACTGTGTTCAACTACGTGAGAGTCTAGTGATGTAACCATTATACTCTCTGCTGGTCTCTTCAAGTACTTTTATAAAAGTGATATAATTTGAAAACACAATGAAATTCAAAATGTTAACTATAAAAAAGACAAAGATCAAGACGTTTGATAATATGCCATATTAGAATGAAGTTTTTTGATAGGAGCATAATTAGAACATTAGGCTTCGATAAATTGACTGTGGAGTAAGGGCAGTGCATAAGCCAGATTTAGTGTTCTGATTGGTCTCCCATCTGCCTGCATCTGATCCTCAGCTACTATTCTACCCTGTGGATAATTTATTTTTTAATCCACTCATGCACGGACAGTTTGGCTCAAGGGACTGACTCCTGTTGATCACACATACAAAATGCTCCATTCAGGTTCTTCTTTTATGTGATTCCAGATGATATTTTAATTTATTAATGACGTGATAGGTTCTATTAATGTATTAATGAAGTAATAGTTTCTAGTTAATATTTAGAATATCCTCGGTGTAGGGGCTGTTGGCTCTTAGCTCCAGCTAAGAGGAAGCAGAAAGAAAGAGACAAAGAGACAGAGTAGCAGGGGACACAGGCGGCCTGAGCCTCTGCAGCCCAAGCAACTTGTGCCACCCAGACAAACTGGGCGCCTTTATTTATAGGACACAGCAACACTACATACGTGTATTTCATGACATCCCATAGATAAATGGATATGTTACAGACAATAAGAAGCAGGTAACAAATCTATAAGGGCTTAGACATGCTGGGCCAGGTGTATCTCTTGGCTACATCCTTATCAAAGAGATATTGGGATTTCCCAATAAACTTCTTATCTAGAGGAGAGAAGCCTGGCTGCAGGTGTGGGGAGGACACTTTCTTGCAAACATCAAAGGGGTGTTGATAAGGCTGAAGAGTCTTACAGAGGCAGAGCAGGGGTTGGACTTTGCTAATTGGGGTCAGAGTGTTTCCTGAATTCCATCGATGTATCTGTTGGAAGGCCCCTAGAAAATTCCACCCTTTGCTCTGCTTGCAGTAAAGGTCAAGGAAAGGACAAGCTGCAAGGTTCTGTCACAGCCAAAAGGGACAGGTGGTGTTTGCTCAGAGCATGTCCCCACATCCTCAAGGCCTCTCTCTGAACATGTAGCTACAAGTGGCAAAGAACTGAAAGGAAGAAAGCCTGGCGTTCTGGTCTTATTTCTTCTTAACTGGGGAAGGGAGCCCATCCCACCACGCCAGGGGTTTCTCCCCCTTGTTGCCCTGTCCCTCCTATCTCGAACTCAGCACATCCTTTGTGAAAAGCTGTAAGCCTTGGTGGCCTTTTCTGCGGAAACCAAGGCCCTAGGGTGGCGGGCTCTTGTATGTGAAGTGTGACAGAAGATATTTCCGTGTATTTCCCCAGGAACACTGCACCCTTTTGGTTTGCTTCCTCTAAATCAGAAGTATTTATGACTCTCCAAACTTCCTCAGTGCTGGTTTGGGGGACTGGAACAGAGTGAGGAGCTGCACCATCCTGTGCAGGCCTGTGCTTCTCTGTGTGGGAATCTTGTTCCTTTGGCTGTCATTTTCCAAGTTTATTGCATGGCTAGTTGCTTTTCTTGTTTCATTGCTGATCATGAATATTTTTCTAAAAAGAGATATATATATATACATGATGACTAGGTAAGAGAATTGCTGATCATGAATATTTTTCTAAAAAAAGATATATATATATATATATACATGATGACTAGGTAAGAGAGCATCTACGAGTCTACTTTATTCATCCATTCAACCATCTTTACAGGCAAGTCAGTTCCTCATTCGTAAAATAAATATCTACTCATACATATATCAGTCATTCATCAGAGACTAAATAAATATTGATTTTCACTCCTTTGTTTTCTTTTTTTTTGTATTTCAAATATTAGATATACTTAGGGATAAGTTTAGCTACTTTATATATTAGAAACATAACATATCCCTTTATTTAAAATGCTACATATATGGCCAGCCAGTGGCATGATAATTAAGGCATCTAGATCCCCAGTGGCTGCTGTGCTATTCGAATCTTGGGTCTGGCAGCCTAGAAAACACACTGGGTGCATATCTGTGAGTGCACGCCCAAAACCTGAAAGGAGGGAGAAATGGAGGAGATGAGACCGCAGCGTGACAACCCCCATAGGGAGTGACTTCTCACTTTCTCTCTCTCTGGTGAATACATACACCCTCTGGCAAAAATTAAAAAAAAAAGTTTCTTCTTCTTCTCTCTCTCTCTCTCTCACTCTGTCCCTCTGTGGTCAAATTAAAATAAGTAAGTTAAATAAAATAATTATTAAAAAAATGTTTCTAGAGGGACTAGCAGATGGGCAGATGGTGTAATGGTTATGTCACTGGACTCCCACATGGCTGACCATGGTTTGAATCTGGAAGCTTGAAACTCACACTGGGCGTGTCCGTGCCCAAGATTCCAAGAGGAGACGGGGGTGGGGGGAGAGTGAGAATGGATTGTGGTGTGGCCATTTCCCCAGGAGGTGATTTCTCATTTTCTGACAGTCTCTCTAGCGAGTGCACACACCCTATAGCAAAAATCTCTCTAAAAAAATCATTTCTAGAAAAAAAATTGTATTTTTTAAATGTATTAATCTATTTTATATGTGAAGAATGATCATATACATGTATATGTTTTATTTTCGAGAGTCTATTAAATGGATTTGTTTATTAGAACAGGAGGCATAGTTTATCCAATTTTATAATAAAGTT
>NW_006201094.1:1069225-1083885 GCF_000334495.1 Tupaia belangeri chinensis
AAGTCTTCTAGATCCCAAGTGGCTGCTGTCCTATTCGAATCTTGGGTCTGGCAGCCTAGAAAACACACTGGGTGCATATCTGTGAGTGCACGCCCAAAACCTGAAAGGAGGGAGAAATGGAGGAGATAAGATCGCAGCGTGACAACCCCCATAGGGAGTGACTTCTCACTTTCTCTCTCTCTGGTGAATACATACACCCTCTGGCAAAAATTAAAAAAAAAAGTTTCTTCTTCTTCTCTCTCTCTCTCTCTCACTCTGTCCCTCTGTGGTCAAATTAAAATAAGTAAGTTAAATAAAATAATTATTAAAAAAATGTTTCTAGAGGGACTAGCAGATGGGCAGATGGTGTAATGGTTATGTCACTGGACTCCCACATGACTGACCATGGTTTGAATCTGGAAGCTTGAAACTCACACTCGGCGTGTCCGTGCCCAAGATTCCAAGAGGAGACGGGGGTGGGGGGAGAGTGAGAATGGATTGTGGTGTGGCCATTTCCCCAGGAGGTGATTTCTCATTTTCTGACAGTCTCTCTAGCGAGTGCACACACCCTATAGCAAAAATCTCTCTAAAAAAATCATTTCTAGAAAAAAAATTGTATTTTTTAAATGTATTAATCTATTTTATATGTGAAGAATGATCATATACATGTATATGTTTTATTTTCGAGAGTCTATTAAATGGATTTGTTTATTAGAACAGGAGGCATAGTTTATCCAATTTTATAATAAAGTTTTAATGAAATGTTTGAAATATACATATTGGCAGTATAGAGACTTCAAAAAGTTTGTGAAAAAATGGAATTAAATTATGAGGTTTTGTTTTATTTTTTAAGAGCAAATTAAAATCTGTACATAGTTTTTCATGAGTTCATGTATTTTCTATGAACGTTTTGAACCCTCCTCATATTTAAAGCTTTACAAATCCAGATGACAGAAAATCCAAGAAAAATAAAAAGAAATTCTAGTCTGATGATGATGGAAGCTTAAAAGTCGAGTTGGAAGAAAATATAGAAAAGGCAGAGCGATCCCAGTAGAACATCGAACGTGTCTTGCTTTCTGCCCTCATGCAGAGGCAGGACAGGCTGTGCCAAGTATAGTTGGGGACCTCTCTGGGAGCTCTGTGTCCCAAACTTTTCACTCCATTTGAAGCAGTTATCCTGATTCCTTATTTTCCCTCACACGCTGCTGAGATGCACATTTTTTAAATTGCCAGAGCGAGAGGGAATCACCAGAAAGAGAGAACCTCCAAATGGGTGTGGTCTTTTCTCCAAGTGCCCTTCCTATCAGGATTTTGGGCGTGCACATGCACCTGGTCTCAAACCACTGGGGCTGAAATTGAGCTGTGATAGGCCTTGTGGGCTCCAGCTCTCTATGCACTGGGCTAAACCACTGCATGGGTTAAGGGGCAGCCCTTGAGATGCACTTTGTGTGTGTGCCACAGAGCTTGTGCACTCACCAGAGAGAGAGAGACAGAGAGAGAGAGAGACAGAGAGAGAGAGAGAGAGAGGAAGGAGAAAGCACCCCTCCCCCCAGCTACGTGTGGTCATACTGCAATCCCTTCTTCATTTTTCTATCCTTCCGAGATTTGGGGCACCCATGCACACATGCCTGTGTGCTTTTCATGGTACCATGTGGTACCATGTGGGATCCAGCTGCCCCAGCCATCAGGAATGGAGATGACCCAAGATGCACTTTTTAATACTTTCTTTTTTTAAAAAAACTATTTATTTAATTTGATTTATTCATTCATCTATTTTAATTTGTCCAGAGAGAGACACAGAGAAAGAGAGAGAGGGAAAGTGAGAAAGGAAGCCACCAGGTCTGGAACTCAAACTGTGGTCGGCCATGTGGAAGTGTCCAGCACCTTAACCATAATGCCACTTGCTGGTCCCTAAAGACTTTCAAAAGTATATTGGTGCAAGGGAACCAACAGTTAGCGTAATGGCTATGTCGCTGGACTCCCACGTAGTCGACCGCGGTTCGTGTCCCGAACCCGGTGGCTTAAAACTCACGCCGGGCGCGTGTGCGTGCGTGCCCAAGATCCCGAGAGGAGAATGGAGGAGAAGGGATTGAGGCGTGACCATCCCCCCTGGAGGGTGATTTCTCGCTTTCTGTCTCTATGTCTCTGTCTGTCTGGTGAGCGCACGCGCCCTACAGTGAAAATCTCTCCAAAAAAAAAAAAAAGTATATTGGTGCAAAAACCCCATGGCATGTTAAGATACATTTTTTAAATGGTTTATTCTATTCTTTTTTTTAAATGTACATTTCATCACTATACATCTTTACAATGTACAACATTACTTTTACCAGCAAGAATGCATGCTAAAATCTTAATACTACTTTGCCAGTTTCACAAGTTTCTCTGTTGGTCTGTCCTGTTTCTCCTGAGAGTGCAAGTCAGAACTTGCTTCTCTGCTTCTTTCTACACTAGTGCTGCCTCTGGTCCAGCCCTGCCCATTGGAGGAGGGAATGAGTTGGAGAGCCACTCTCCTAGAAGGAGAAGATGACCGTGTGCCCGTTACAGACGTTCCAATGGTACCTATTTGCACTTCATTTTGGACATGACACGATAAGGGCATTAAATGTTGGATTATAATTATAGAACTTAAAGTTCTCTTCCACTCCTAAAATGTAATTATCCCAAGCACTCCTGAAATTTTCTTTTTTGAAACTAAGTATTCTATGAGTATTTGAATCAGTTTGAAATTGAAGAAAAAGTATGTCTTCTCAATTTCAATTCCATTAACGTTTTTCGAGGACCCATGGTGTACACGTGGCAGTAGTAGGAGTAGAAGGGGGCTGCAGAAGTTGGAGGAACTTCCAGGCCAATAGGAGACAGAGATACGTCTAAATGACTGCTCTCTAAAGCAGATGGGTGAGGGATATGGCAGAGGGACCAAGAAAGAACTCTGGAATCTGGGAGAGAATGTAACACTTCAGTTTTCTTGATTGCTTATAACAGGAACGCTAACCAATAAAATGAACAATTTATTGAAGGAAACTGGATAGTTTTCAGGATTGAAGGAAGAGCTGGAGACCACAAAATTTTGAAGACAACAAAAAGGCAACTCTCGTGAGCTCAGTGGCCTGAAATCACTTGACACCCAAGAGTTCAGAACAGAACAAACCTCTGGTCTGTGACTCAGCTCTACATTCTCAATAAGTCTTCTTTGGCTTGGATCACATGCCAGACTGTGCGTGCGTGTGTGTGTTTATGCGCGCGTGTGTGTGTGTGTGTGTGAGTGTGAGAGTTGTGGGAAACTTGGGAGAACAGCTGGGGGAGTACTGGGCATTGCATCTGACATCACCCAAGGAGCATTTGAAAAGAAGCTTTATTGATACCAAAAGATAAAGAATACTCGACAGGCAAGAGTTACAGATGTTCTCTACCGACATCTACAAAAGGGACCTGGTGAGGCTCTTGGAAGGGAAAGGACTCAGATTAGGTGTCAGTAAATGGGTGGGACTTTCAAAAGTGAATTTTTGGGATTAAGAGAAACAGGGCATCGCAATCGGAGAGAACAACTTGAGTAAAAGTATGGAGAAAGGATCAGAGTGAGTGTAGCCATGGTCTGGGAGTGCGAGGGGTTCAGTATAAGCAGAGAGTGTGGACAGAAAGCAGTAGAACAGGAAGTTACACAATCAGAGTTCTAACTTGTTGTCCAGGATTGCAAAAAGATTGGATGAGACAATGGGTAGGAAAGTGTTTCGTAAACTGTAAGGACTGTCATATCTGTGAACTGCTTGACTTAAAACAGTGCTCCTCAGCAAATTGAGATTTTTTTAAATATTAGCATTCTCTACAATGCATCATGTATAAAATAAGGAATATAGGTAGAAAAAATATAGCTATAAAATTCCCTAATTTCTAAATATGCAAGTCTTGATGTGATATATGTTAATATCCAATCACAGAGGGATTCAGACATACCTATTTATAACTCATCTTTCTGCAAGACAGCTTGTCAATATATCAGCCTATCGTTCAGAGATAATAGCTGCCTTTATTTTTGAGCATCACTTTGCAGAGGTAACTTACAAACGTCATGTTCTCAGCAACTCTGTGAAGTAGACACTATTATGCATACAGTTCTTCACAGGACGAAACTGTGGTTCAGAAAAGGGATAGGACTTGGGAACCAGCAGTTAGCGTAATGGCTATGTCGCTGGACTCCCATGTAGTTGACCGCGGTTCACATCCCGGACCTGGTGGCTTAAAACTCATGCCGGGCATGTGTGCGTGCGTGCCCAAGATCCTGAGAGGAGAATGGAGGAGAAGGGATTGTGGCGTGACCATCCCCCCTGGGGGGTGATTTCTCGCTTTCTGTCTCTATGTCTCTGTCTGTCTGGCGAGTGTATGCGCCCTATAGTGAAAACCTCTCCAAAAAAAAAGAAAAAATAGAAAAAAAAGAAAAGAAAAGGGATAGGACTTTCCAAATCCCTGTAGCTAGAAAGCAGCAAAGCCAGGATTAGCAATGGATCTACCTTTTTCTAGTACTTTCTAGAAATTTGGTACTCTATCCTGGCCCCCATCACCACTACTCCTCTACCAACATGCAGAGTCCCATCATTACTCTCTAAAACCACAGGCAGTACACAAAGACATCTAGCCAGAGGATGTCCAGTATGTGGTGTGTTTCGAATTGGTAAAGAGGTGGGATGACTGAAGCATGGGTATTCATTTCAAACGTTGAAAGGAAGAGAGCTTGTATTTATTGAGTGCTATATCTTGAGGGCCAGTAACCTGCAAAATATTTTCTCATTTTGGGACTGGTGGGTGAAGTGGTTGTTGGGGGCGTTGGACTCTCACATGGCTGACCGCAGTTCAAGTCCCGGGCCTGGCTGCTTGCTTTTCCACATTGTCTCTCTCTCACTCTGTCCCTCTTTGGTCAAATTTAAAATATATAAATAAAGGGACCAGCAGTTAGTGTAATGGCTATGTCACTGGACTCCCATGTAGTCAACTGTGGTTCAAGTCCTGGACCCAGTGGTTTAAACTCATGCCAGGCACGTATGCGTGCGTGTCCAAGATCCTGGGAGGAGAATGGAGGAAAAGGGATTGCAGCGTGGCCATCCCCCCTGGGGGGTGATTTCTTGCTTTCTGTCTCTCTGTCTCTCTTTCTGGCGAGCGCACACGTCCTATAGCAAAAACCTCTCCAAAAAAAGAAAAAATATATATAAATAAATAGGAACCAGAGGTTGGCATAATGGCTATGTCACTGGACTCCCATGTAGTTGACCGTGGTTTGAGTCCTGGACCTGGTGGCTTAAACTCACGCTGACCACGTGTGCGTGCATGCCTAAGATCCTGAGGGGAGAATGGAGGAGAAGGGATTGTGGTGTGGCCATCCTCCCGGGAGGTGATTTCTCACTGTCTCTCTATCTCTCTCTGTCTTTCTAGCGAGCACATGCACCTTATAGCAAAAAAAACCTCTCCAAAGTAAATAAAGTTAAATAAAATAATTCTTTATTAAAAATATTTTTTCATTCACTTAATTTGTTCCTCATTACATCCCTGTTAAGTGGTGCCATGGTTTGAATGCGTCCCCCTCAAATGCATGTGCTGAAATGAGGTGTAATAGTATAAAGAGGGTAGATCTTTACTATGATCATGGAATTAAGAAGTGGAGCCATTGGGAGGTGATTAGCAGTAGATTAGGTCATCAGGGTGGGAGGATCCCTCAGACCTCTCTTATAAAGACATGAGTCTCATTCATGAGGGCAGAGCCCTCATGGACTAATCATTTCCCAAAGGCCCCACTTTATATAATCAGATTAGGGATTAAGTTGCAACATAAACATTTTAGGAGGACGCAAACATTTGGACCCCAGCACATATCCCAGTTAAAATAGGGAGAGAAACTGAGGCTGAATGAGAGAAATGTATCTCTTCATATTTGCTGATGAAATTTCAGCATCAAATTTCTCTTTTTAAATTATTCAGAAGTGTCAGCTGGCCCTGAATACTGCCCTGTCTCCTGTTAGGTAATGACAGAAGCAGGTGATCTGCTACAGATTGGGAGCCTAGCAGGATTGATTGTTCACTTCCAAGGGTAGCTCAAGGTGTTGGAATGACTCTGCAAAGCCCCATATGGCTTGGGACCTGGTTACCTTAGCAATTGCTTCCTTCCCCAGGCAGTGTCAATTAACAGGCAATTAAAACCCTCAACTGCTCTAGCTAATAGTCCCCGGATCACAGTACCAGAAAATAAGAGGCAGGAGGTTTTCATTCTTCTTTCCTTTTATTTTATTAAATATTTTAGACTTACAATATGTCCTTGGCTCTGGAACCTGCCATACTTAAGATTTTGGAAATAGATTTTATATTTTTTTATTTGTTGCTTGGTTTGTATTTTTTTTTTTTGGGTCCTTTATCTGCTCAAAAATTTTCTAATGTTTTAAAGTATTTATGAAAGCAAATCTGAAATTTTTCTGCCTAGTTCTCTCTAGACTCCATAAAATCCAGTTTCACTCTTACTGTAAAATCTTATTTCACACACATTCTTCAAACACTATTTGCTTGCTTTCTACACACAAAAATACTTTGTTCACCAGTCAAAATCCGCCCATTCTGGGAAGCCCATCTTAGGACCAATACCTTGATAACACTGGGGCATGATTATGAATTTTCTTTTGCATTTCTGGAATAACTGGAATTATAAAAATTTTATTTTCATTTATTTATGCTAACTTATAATTTTTTCTTTCCAGAAACAGCCTCCTCGAGAGCACAGCCATGTTTTATGTTTTTCTCTATGTTCTCAGCCCCTACCTCATTGCTGAGGGCTGTTTAATGGGGAGTTCAGAAATGGCAGTTGTTATACACAACTTGACACATTGAATAGTAAGTTCAGAATTATACAATCTTAAAATTTTAAGATCTTTAGACAAGTATGCCAAATTCTTTATTTTATAAAGAAGAATTACAGAATTACATGGGGGCAGTAACTTGCCCAATGTTAAACTGTTAAGAGAATAAACAACCTGGATACAATCTTATCTTCTGACTCAATATCAATGCTTTCCTCCCCCAGTTGGAAACTTTCTCCCTACAATGACACGTGTGACAGATGATGGCCACCTGGCGAGGCTCTCCCACGGAGGTAGCTGGGTGTTGTGTGTAATTGCTGAAGAGAGTGGTCATCATCATTTCTATTTCGACCATCAGGAAGCCCATTATAATACGAGTGGGAGTCACATTAATAGAGCTATGACCTTGCTTCTTCCCTTGCATTGAAAAGCCGCAAATGTCAGTGCTTTGTATGTGATTAGTTTCAAGTGGTGTAAAGCCCTGTTGCGCTGGACAGGTTGCTGTGTCTAAACTGGTGTCTTTTGACTACCATTTACTAATATGTCAATGAACACACACAGAATTGTTAAAATTCCACTTGTCAGGACCAGCAGATGGAATAATAATTACGTTGTTGGACTCCCATGTAGTCAACCATGGTTTGAATACTAGACCCAGGGGCTTAAAACTCACACCTGGTACATGTGTGTGTGCATGCGTGCCCAAAATCCCCAGAGGAGAATGAAGGAGAAGGATTGCCATGTGGCCATCCCTCCATGGGGTGATTTCTCACTTTCTGTCTCTCTGGCTAGCACACACGCCCTATCACAAAAATCTCTCTAAAGAAAATTCCTTCTGTGTAATCAAATAGGTGGGGAGTTGAAAAGGTTAAGATAAGATCAAGCCTGGTGCTTACAAAAGACATAGACATGTCAAAGTAGAAGGCAACACAGAAAGATGGAATTGTAGGGCCATGGGAGATGGGAGCTTGCAGGAGCAGGAAAGGGGAGTCCTGGGGATCGATCCACGGGGCTGTGGTGGGGATCCAGGTGCGGGATGGTCATAGCAGTAATAGATAAATGGACCCCGAAAGTAGACAGAAGGGAAGTGGAAAGGAACTTAGAATCAGACTACAGAAGTACATAGTTCTGGGATAGAATTAGTAATCACATTTGGGTAGAGAAACTGGAGAAGAAGTGGCTTAAAAGGTGAAGTGTAAGAGAGGAAAAAAGATGGAGGGAGACAGAGCTAGAGAAAGAGAAGGGGGAGAAGATTTTTTTGCGTGTGAAACGATCCAGTTTCTGTGTTAGGCACTTTCATGTGTCTTCTCTCATTTGAGAGGAAGAAGGAGCTGGCCTGGCTACCTGAGGGCAGGAAAGAGAGGAAGGGGTTCTCCAAGAAGTCTGGTTGCTCCAGTGTGGGCATTGTGGGCGTTGTGTGTGTCTGTGACTATGACACAGAATTCTTGTTGCTTTATCGTCTCTGTTGATGGTGCAGTCTTTCTAGAGCTTTTGTTCTACCCCAAAAAGAAGCAGATTCTTCCAAACTGATAACATAACTGAGTCTGTAATGAAATTTCAAAAGTTGCTTACGAATCATTCGTTGAAGCAAAATTTTAAAAATTGTATCTGAAGAGTAAAATATTTGGTTATCTGGGAAGTCATGACATCTTCTTCTATGTAAAAATACATCACGATTTTTCCCAATGACAAATATATCTTATTTGTGTTAAGTGACTTTGTGCCTCAGGTTTATCATCTGTAAAATGGAACAGTAGAAGCTTTATTAGAGTGTGAATAGAAAATTATTAGAGATAATGATAGTACTTATATGATAGGATTCTATCATTAAGTGGGTTAATGATGCAAAGTGCCTAGAACGGTGCTTTAATGCATTGTGGCACATAGATATTTGCTGGATAAATAGAAATGAAGTCCCAGTGGATTCACAGATTGTCAGCATTGGAAGAGGATGTAGGAACTTTGGGCCAAAACTGTCCTTTCAAGAGGTGCAATTGGGACCAGCAGTTAACGTAATGGCTATGTTGCTGGACTCCCATGTAGTCGACCGCAGTTCGAGTCCCAGACCCAGTGGCTTAAACTCTCACCGGGCATGTGTGTGTGCCCAAGATCCCAAAAGGAGAATGGAGGAGAAGGGATTGTGGCGTGGCCATCCCCCCTGGGGGGTGATTTCTCACTTTCTATCTTTCTGTCTCTGTCTGTCTGTCTGGTGAGCGCACATGCTCTATAGCAAAAATAAACAAATAAGCAAACAAACAAACAAAAAACAAAAACAAACCCTCTCCAGAAAAAGAAAAAAAAAAAAAAAAGAGGCACAATTGAAGGGCCAGCCTGTGGCATGGTGGTTAAGGTGGATGAGTCTCACATGACTGGCTGTGCAGTTCAAGTCCTAGACCCAGGGGCCTGAAGAACACACAGGCACGTGTGTGTGTGTGTGTGTGTGTGTGTGTCCAAAATCCCAAGGAGTGTGGAGAAAAAGGGATTGTGGCAATACCATCTCCCATGGGCAGTACTCCCACTGTCCTTCTCTGTCTCTATCTGGTGAGTGCACGTGCTTTTCTAGCAAAAAATAAAATAGAGGCAATTGGACACTAAAGAAAAATGTTAGTCACCTGTAGTCTTCACAGCTGATTAAGTTGGTGGCAGAGAGAGTAGAAAAAGTCTGATTTACCATCAAGTGTCTTTAAAAAAAAACTATTTGTCCATTTATTTGTGATTTTCCAGTCACTGGGTCTGGGTCTCAAACCATGGTTGGTCATGTGGGAACCCAGCACCCTAACCACCATGCCACCTGCTAGACCCTCAAGTGTTCTTTTCACTAAAACATATGTTAGGCAGGGAAATAAGACAGATGTGGCAAACCTTAACTTTAATATCTAACTACTTCTGGAGAGCAGTGTGTCGTCTGTCTCTTCAATTTGCAGTGAGAATCTCAGTGGCCCATGTATAGTAGTATTCTCCAAATGTTCCTTTGCAAACTCTGGAATATTGATGATTAACTCACATTGGAGGCACTAAATGCTAAGATTAAATGAGGCTAAAGATGAATAAAATAGAAATGTTTTGAATGAAAAAGGAACTTTTTATGTGTGGCGTTTTTTCCAGCCCCTTTCAACTCCTGTCTATAAAATGTATAGCCCAGTGTCTAATACCTAATTGTCAATAAAAGTTAGCTATTATTTTTAGGCAGTTGCCCATTAGGTCAGTATACAATGGTATAACTCAGCTACTAGCACAGATTCAGCCAATGCCAGTTCCCTTTTTATTTGGACAGGTTTTTGCTATAGGGCGCATGTTCTCTCCAGAAAGACAGAGAGAGACAGAGAGACACAAAGCAAGAAATCACCTCCCGGGAGGATGGCCATGATGCAATCCCTTCTCCTCCATTCTACTCTTGGAATCTTGGGCACGTACGCACATTGCCCGGTGTGAGTTTAAGCTACCGGGTCTGGGACTCGAACCGTGGTCGACTACACGGGAGTTCAGCGACATAGCCATTACGCTAACTGCTGGTCCTCCATATTCTTTTTTTAAGAGTGATTTTTTTCTATAGGACACATGCGCTCACTGGATAGACAGAGAGAGATAGAAAGGGAGAAATCACCCCCTGGGGAGATGACCACATCATAATCCTTTCTCCTCCATTCTCCTCTCAGGATCTTGAGCACACACACACACATACGCCCAGCATGAATTTTAAGCTACTGGATCTGGGACTCGAATCGCAGTTGACTATGTGGGAATTCAGAGATATAACCATTATATCATCTCTTGGACCCTCAAATTCCCATTTTTTGACAGGATGTTGGCCAAGAGAAGTTTTTGAAAATGTCTGTGATGGCAGATAAATCATCGCCCAAAGGCTGGTCACTGTTCTATTTAACAGTAATCAATTATTTCAATAGTAATGAAAGCATTTCTGCATAACGTTCTCAATCCATATTGTTCCCTGCCCCACTGTAAAGTTTTAAGATGCTTGTTTCCTGTCAGCACTATTTTTATTTAATTGAATCCTGTTGGGGATTTTCATACACTTTTCCTGTTTATTTTTCTTCCTGTTTCTCAAAATAGAAATGAAAGATAAAGACGAACAATTGGAGAGCATTTTGTACTGATCTTCACAAAATTATTATTAAATCTTGTGAGGCTTTCCCCTTTGCTAATCCCTTGTCTCACAACATTTAGAGAGCAAGTGAGAACTGAAAGGGGCTCTGAAACTTCAAGACTGCCACAGACACCTGCTCTTTCCTGGTCCGAATGCTTTGTCCCTGTTACTGCCTTCACAGGACTCGTTTTCTTCCTGATTCTATCATTCGACCATTTGGCACATGTCTCGTCTTACCTCTGGGTAGCAAATAACTTCACTTCCTATTTGTTTGATCGTAGGCAAAGTTTCTCATCCTTTCAGAGCCTCAGCTTTCTGTTGTGCATGTTGGGAGCATCGTAGGGTGCGGAGACTAGGAGAAAAGGGGGATTGAAGGAACGAGGAAGGCGGAAGGCAGAGAAGACGTCAGCACCGGCGGTTCCGCCAGGAGAACACTGAGGATGGCCGAGTCATTGCAATCACATAGCCGCAGGGCGGAGGCTGGTTCTTGCACTCATCGCATCTCAGGTGAATTAATTTATGACTCTTTCTATTCATACTCTTAATTTCAGTCTCACAGTCATCCCTTCTGCATCTTGACCTCTGAGATCCATAATCTCCATTCTTCTAGTGTTTGTCTCTCCCTTCCCAACTATCTAATTCACCCTCTCATATTTTGGCCCTCACTCATGACGGCAATCGCTCTGTGATTTACAATGAATTGCCCGGGTGCCACTCCACGACCCTCCTATTCTCTATTGATATTCACTTCTGAGGGATCTCATCTCATTTTAAGGCTTTAACTACCATCTATGTGCAATAGTAAAGTATGTATCTCCAGCAGACTTTCTCAAGTGAATGCCATATTTAAGCAGCCAACTGCCCACCCAGCACCCACTTGAATGTCTAAAGAGCTTCTCAAGCTTAACATACTCCCAACTGGACTCTGTGTTCCTTCCCCTTACGGAGCTGCTTCCCTCACGGTCTTTCCCGTTACAGCACCTGGCATCGCTATCTTTCCAATTAGTTTCCAGCTTAGACCTCATTATTAAGTCGACCCTTTCTCTCATTGCTCTTATTCAAATAGTATAATCCTGTCAGTTCCACTTTCAAAATGAACCCAAAATGGGACCACTGTCTCACTACCACCTGTTATAAGCCACCATTGTCTCTTGTTAAATGATCACTATAGCCTTATTTATTTATTTTTAAAGAGTTTTTTGCTACAGGACACGTGCGCTTGCCAGAGAGACAGAGAGACAGAAAGCAAGAAATCACCCTCTAGGGAGGATAGTCACACTGCAATCCCTTCTCCTCCATTCTTCTCTAGGGATTTTGGGAATGCATGCACACATACTCAGCAAGAGTTTTAAGCCACCGGGTCTGGGACTTGAACCATGGTCAACTACGTAGGAGTCCAGCGACATAACCATTACTTCATTTGCTGGTCCCAATTATTATAGCCTCCTAACTGGTCTTGCTTGCACTCTTACACACCTGCAGCTTGCTCTCAACAGCACACATATATGAGATCAGGCCACTTTTCTTCTGAAAACCTTTGGATTGCATCCTATCTCACTAGGAATAAAAGCCAAGGTCCTTCCAGCAGCTGCACAGTTCAAGTCCTGCACCATCTAGCACCTGTCACCTCTCAGGCATCATCTCCTGACCCTCATCTCTCACTCTCTGCTGGAGTCACTTCCTGCAGAGAGAAAGTGGGACAAAGAGACAGCACTCCAAACAAGGTCTTGGGGGTGGACCTCAGCCAGCCCCGAATCATGGGAAAGCCTGTGCCAAGCATGCTCAGGGAGGTCTACGGGTAGGAACCCAGAGCCTTCCCATTGGGTCAGCCTTGCTGTGGGGTTTGCTGTCGTGCCACCATCTGGCCCTTTTTCTTGTAACATTTTACTCCAAAAGCCTCATGGTCCACTCCCTCCTTATTGTCAGATTTCAGCTCAAATATCCTCTTCTCAATGAAGTCTGAAAGCTGCACATATACACATATACACACTCCCACCTCACTTTTCTTTTAATTACCAGAATATGTGTACACCCGCCAGAGACAGACAGGGAGTCAGAGAGGAGGGGAGAGGGAGAGGGAGAGGGAGAAAACTTCTCTCGACCCCCACAGTGGCACATTGTCACATCACAATCCCTTCTCCTCCATTTTTCTATCCTGTCAGAATTTGGGACATTCGAGTTCACATGCTCAGGAAGTTTTTCAAGCTCCCAGGGCCAGGATTCTCACCATGGTTCAGCCAGGCGAGATCCAGTTCCCTTAACCACGAGGCTATGGGGCTGACCCCCTCCACCCGACCCTCACTCTTTAATTGTGCTTTATTTTCCCCATGGCACTCAGTACCACATAACACAATATATTTCCTTGTTTATTTCTCTTTTCTGTTTTCTGTTTTTTTTTTCTCTTTTGCAAACTGCTATCTCTATTCTCTAAAACACAGCCTAAACCATCACATCATTAAATAGCTATTTAATGAATAAATGAATGAATGGGGCTAGTATACTCAGTCCATTCAGGCGTGTGTAATGGAATCAGTATTTTGTCTGAGCATTTCCAAGCTTTTCCTGGAACTGCCACCCCAACCCCGAAGTTACTCTGGGAGTTACTCTGGAAGCAGCCATGTGCGGACGCCCTGGCTACAGTTGGTAGGACAGAGATGGACACCCCAGGCCAATTGCTTCTTCCTTGAGATTTCGATGCTGGTACTAAGAAGAGCTGAGGCATGGACTGACAGTCTTCCGCGTCTTCCTGTAGCTGTTGCAGGTCTTGCTTTCAGCCAGGAGGACCCCATACAGAGGTACTTGCCAGAAAGGGAGTGTGAGATGATGATCAGAGAAAGGCAGAGGTGACAGGTGGTGTGAGTGCTATGGCACTCAGGCCCCATGACGGGTAGTGCCTCAGATCCAAGCAGATCCCGCTTCTTCAATCTTGTGACTCTGCGTCTCGCGCTTTCACTTTCTTTTTCTTTTCTTTTTTTTCAATTTAAATTTGTGGCAGGGTTTTTCTTCCCTGTAAATAAGAATCCTGATTGAAAACTAGATTAAATGAGAGCAGGAGAGTCCTAAAACCACTTCCTCACTGGATTGAATGTAGAGATTAAGCAAATCTCTACATTTGATCAAAGGCTCCTTGATAGTCCTGTCACTTCCACAGG
Organism: Tupaia belangeri chinensis; assembly: GCF_000334495.1. Classification (NCBI taxonomy): domain Eukaryota; kingdom Metazoa; phylum Chordata; class Mammalia; order Scandentia; family Tupaiidae; genus Tupaia; species Tupaia belangeri. The sequence goes on from NW_006201094.1 coordinate 1,083,292, forward strand.
GAGAAGACAGGAGTTCCACAGGAATAAAAAAAGCGAGGAGGGCCTGACAGGTGATGTTATCTGAGTTTCTCCTGTTTTCTGAGGGCTGCACCCAGTCATTGGGAGAAAGAACTTGTAGTGCATCACACAGCAGGGCTAGAGGTGGGATTAACGCTCATATCTCCCTGACACCATTTCCAGGATTTTTCTTACTATCCAAACTGCCTCCTTGTGTTGCTTCTGGTTTTTTTTTTTTTTTTTTTTTTTTTGCACCTGTGAATCCAGCCTTCATACTTACCTGTTACCCATCTCTAATATTCTTATCTCAGCAAACAGCTTTGGCCCAGATGAAGCATTTAGCCTTCAGGTTTCAGGAGAAAGCTAGTTTCCTTTTAGTAAGTGTCAAAGATTGAAGGTGGGCAGCAACCCTGAGAGTTTTTCTTTCCATCCTGCTCTGCAGATTCACTTCACTGCTGTAAATATATATATATATGTGTGTGTGTGTATATATATATATGTGTGTGTGTGTGTATATATATATATATGTGTGTGTGTGTATATATATATATGTGTGTGTGTATATATATATATATGTGTGTGTGTGTATATATATAT